>NC_056728.1:1329042244-1329157244 GCF_019279795.1 Protopterus annectens
TAGCCCAGGACGAAAGCTATTGGAGTAGCTTTGCACAATTTTACCAAAGGCATGCAAGTACTCTATACAGCTTAAATTATCTCTACAAAAGCAGCCCCAGTTGAAAGGGTTTTAAAAATATTTAATAACAAATAGTCAGAATGCAAAACAATACTTTTACTGCACAGTGCTAGTCAAGAGTTTAGAGATCACAGAGAAATACTTAAAATAATTTAGTAGTGCAGTTCAGACATCACAGAAAAATGCTTAGTCTAATCTTTCTAGTTTCTAGCTATTTCTAAGAGAAAACACAAGTCTAAGATAAACTTACATATAGAGAAAGACAGTGCTGGTCAGTTGGATGGTCAAGACAAAAATGCTTAATGCTCTCTGATTCTCTCTGTTTTTAAAATCACATTCCTGGTTCACATTACATCATTCTTCACACTTCCCTGGGTTACATTACATCATTCTTCACACTTTTCCTGGGGTTCCCAGGCTAACACACTACATTCTTTGGTAAGCTCACACCAGGGCAGGAAGCAAAGCCATTAAGGACATTTATGCATGCAAATTCTGGCCATTACTCTGGCCTTAAAACAATAGCAAGAATTCCTTCACCTAGACCAGCCAGAGCCATGTTTTAACATCAAAGGGTCACAACATGCTTTACTTGGTCAGTAGAGTGTACTGTTGTTACATTTTTTTCAGTTCCACATGTAACACTATTTTTACCATTTAAGACAACAAGCCTGTGGTTTACATTAATATTTACAGATGATAGAATTATCTCCAAAATTCTATCTGGCTAGGCTGGCAGCCTTCATGTATCTTCACCCCCACCCCCCGGAGAACTCAAGCTAGCTTTTCAAGTGACCCTTGAAAAACGCTGCTTGAGGGAGTTAGGTCTGTCTTAGTATACCTTACCCCATTCCCTGTCTTGAGAGCCCATCTGCATTGGCATTGCTAATCCCACTGCGGTGCTGCATGGACATATCATATGTTTGCAACCCCAGGCTCCATCTTAGCAACTTGACATTTTACTGGCTGGCTCTGTTTAACCATGTTAGGGGGTTGTGATCTGTCATAACAGTGAATTTCCTTCCATACAGATAAGGCTGAAGTTTCTGCAGTGCCGATACTATGGCTTGACATTCCTTTTCTACAGCTGCATAGCATTCCTCCCTGGGTTGGAACCTACGACTGAGATAAACCACTGGGTGCTCTTCCCAATCTGAAGAAATCTGGCTAAGTACAGCCCCCACTCCACAGTTCGAAGTATCCACCTGCTCAGCAAATTCTTTGCTGCAATCTGGACTGGCTAACACAGGGGGTCCTCCCAAAGCTTCTTTAAGCTTCTGGAATGCCTGATCACATGCTGGGGTCCACACTACCTTATCTGGCCTGTTCTTCCTTGTCAGGTCTGAGGGGAGCAGCTATGGTACTATAACTGGGGATGAATTTTCTGTAGTACCCTGCTGTCCCTAAAAATGCCCTCACCTGCTTTTTAGTAACAGGTGCAGGCCATGCCTGAATGGCTTCCACTTTGCCAGGTTCTGCCTTATCTTACCACTCCCAACTCTATGTCCTAGGTAGGAGACCTCTGCCATACCCACCTGACATTTGCTCGGCTTAATGGTCAACCCTGCCCTCTGTAGTCTGCCCAGCACCTCCCTGACATGCTGAATGTGTTCTGACCAGGAATGGCTGTAGATGGCAATATCATCTAGGTAAGCAAGGGCAAACCCTACCAGCCTCTGGAAAGTTGCTGGGGCATTCTTCATCCCAAAGGGTATATTTGTGAACTCATACAAGCCAAAAGGAGTCACAAAGGCTGACCTCTCTAGCACTGGGAGTCAAGGGCACCTGCCAGTGATCCTTGGTAATGGTTGTAAAATACTTAGCCCCACCCAGCTGCTCTAGGGCCTCATCAGTCCTAGGCATTGGGTAAGCATCTCACTCAGATCTGAGGCCCAGGGACTGTTGGACTCTTGAATTACCCCTAGTTCCAATATCTCCTGTACTTCCTCTCTCAGAGTCTGTTTGACTTTCTCAGGCACTCTATAAGGGGCCTGCCTAATAGGCTTTTGGGGTCCTGTATCCACCTGGTGCTGCCCCAGGTGGGTGTACCCTGGTTTCCCAGGGAACATGTCCCCAAATTCCTGCAACACTGCTCAGATTTCTCGAACCAGGGTAGAAGATAGCTGCTGGGACATTGCTACCCCTTCCACTGAGGTGTCAGCCGGAGCCTCACTGAGGAGATCAGTCACCAGATCTTCCTCAGACTCCTCCTGCAATCCCACTGCAAATGCTCAGCACAAGGGTCTCCCTATCATGGTAAGGTTTCATCATGTTAGCATGGTACAGTTTGTACCCCTCCCTTCTGCCTAGCAGTTCCACCATGTAGTTAACATCACTTACCTTTCTTACCATCTTGTAGGGTCCCTCCCAAGCTGCTTGCAGCTTGTTGTGTCTGACAGGAATGAGAATCATTACCTGCTGCCTCACAGCACACTCTCTAGCTTGAGCATTCCTGTCATACCACACCTTTTTCTGTTGTTGGACTTCTGACAGGTTCTTCTGGGCCAAGGCCATGAGTTCTCTGAACCTTGTCCTGAGGTTTATGATGTATGTCATAACAGACTCCTTGTGAGACTTGCACTCACCTTCCCACTCATCTTGAATTAAATCTAGAGGTCCCCTCACCCTATGCCCATACAGCAACTCAAAGGGTGAAAAATGTGGATTCCTGGGAAACCTCTCTATAAACAAACAACAGATGGGGCAAATATTTGTCCCACTCCCTCTTAAAGGGAGTTGGGAGGGTGGCCTAATGGTTAAGGTGTTTGCCTTACAAACACAAGGTGGAGGGTTTGAGTCTCACAAGGGATAATTGGCTATGCTTAAAATGGCTTACAAGGGGAGTTAGCCTAGTACTAATCTATTCTATTCTATTCTAAACTGATCTGCAAATGCCCGTAGCATAGACTTGATTGTAGAGTTTAACCTCTCAACAAGACCATTAGTCTAGGGATGGTAGGGGGTGGTCTTCATGTGCTTCACCCCACAGGGCTTCCACAGACAAGCCAGCAGGCCTGACATGAAATTGACACGTGTGTCAGTCAGTATTTCTTTTGGGAAACCTACCCTGCTGAAAATCTCTAACAACGCATTTGCCACCTTCTCTGCCTCATTGGAGGACAAAGCCACCACCTCAGGGTATTGTGTAGCATAATTCACTACCACTAGGATATACTTTTTCCTTGTGGAACTTGGGTTACTCAGAGGACCCACAATATCCATAGCTACCCTCTGAAATGGCTCCTCAATCACAGGCAAAGGCATCAAAGGAGCTCTCACCTTGTCTCCTGTCTTGCCCACCTTTTGACACTACTCACAGGTCCTGCAGTACCCTGTTGCATCCCTGGAAATTCCAGGCCAATAGAAGTTCTGCATAATATGCCTCTTTGTATGTTTTATGCCCATATGACCTGCAAAGGGAATATCATGGGCTATGGCTAGAAGCGCCAGATGGTAGGCTCTAAGCACTACCAACTGCTGTACTCTCTCCCCATCTAGCCCTCCCTCAGGGGTCCACTCTCTGTATAGTAACCCTTTGTCTCAGTATACAGATTCCCCCTTTCCTTGAGAATCAGGTGCCTCCCTAGCTACCTGCCTCAGGCCTTGCAATGTAGGGTCTGAGAGCTGAGCCTGTCTCAACTCTCTCCTTGTAACCCTTCCCAGCTCCCCTTGCACAGGATGTCTGGCATCCTCTGACAGTGGTGCCTCACTGTCAACCTGGGTACTACTACTCACCTCTACCTTTGCAGTCACGCTGTCCCAGGGAACATCAGTACCCACAAGCAGCTGTGGCTTACCTTCAGTCTCACTGCTACAGGGTAGCTCCCTCCCTGAAGTAAACACTTCACCAGTCCTGGCTGCAAGGATGCAGTCTGTCTGGGTCTCCCCCAGGCTACCAGTCCCACAAGCTTGTTTCCTAGCCTGACTGTATGTAACTGCACAAACACATGGTACTGCCTCATTCAAATCCTTCCCTATCAGGACATCTGCAGGATGGTAGTTTGGTACCCTTGTTGTCTCAAGACAGCCTACTATTGGCATTTTGTCTTTCCCACTTACTGGCTCCCTCACCTTTTGTTCTCCCCGTTGCCTCCATGGACAGCTGGATGCCACATGGCCCCACTGGTTGCATTCAACATTTAACCCTAGCTCCTGGATGTGTACCTGGACTAGTGGCTTCCCCTTCCACTGGTAGATTCTGTTGGAGCAGTCTGTACTGCCCACCATGAATTCCTTTAGACCCATGAGCAGTACTGGGGGTCCCTTTCCTGTGCAGGGCTTCCCTGCCTGCCAGGTATAGGTCTCCCTTCTTCCCTAACTCATCTGAAGTGGCACATTGTCGATCAGCTAACCAGATCCTCATTTCCTCAGGCAAAGTGCTAAGGGCTTGTTCTCTCACCAAAAGGTCTGCCAGCCCTGCAGAAGTGACGACCTGACATCCACTCACCCACCTATGGAAATAAGTGCTCAGTTCAGCAACATATTCACACACACTTTCATCTGCCTTTCGTCTGTGCTCACAAAACTTTTCCCTATATGTTTCAGGTGTTAGCTTAAACAATTCTAACAAGTTATTTTTAACAGCAGTATAATCAAAACATGCAACGTCAGACATTTTTGACAAAACAGTTACAGCTTTAACATGGAGTAAGGGGGTCAGGATCCGTATCCAGAGCCTTTGGTCAACACCATACTGTTTGCATACCCTCACAAACATATGAATAAAACTATCAAAATTATCCCCCTCTTTAAACTGCGGAAGAAATTTACTGCCCTTTTGTGCTTCTAGGGTCCAGTTACTGCCTTCCCCATTACCTCCATGACTCTGGCAAAGAGTCAGCATCTCCTTTTCATGCTGCCTCTGCCGCTCTTTTTCCTCAGCTTCCAGGTGTAGCAGTTTCTCATTCTCCTCAGCCTGTAGACTCCACAGTCTCTCAGCTGCATCTATCTCCAAATGCCTGGCCTCCAACTTAAGTCTCTTTAGCTCCAGATGGGTTTTTAAGTTCTCTGCAGAAAGGTTGAGATGTCCATTCTCCAAGGGTATTATATCTCCACTGCCAGTCTGATTGTCCTCCTGGTTGCTGTTTTCTGATGCAGCTGTAACCAAGGCTGCAATCAGGTCTGCCTTAGTCAGGTTTCCATCCATCAGTCCCCTAGCCTGGCACATCTCCGAGCCGGCGTCTTGTCAGCTTTCCATACTCATCGGCTGACATGCTGCCTGCTCACCCTGACTAACTAAGCTAACAAAAGAAATAAAACAATTGTGATCTGAACTCTGAGTATTCACTGTGTGGCTGATTTACAGTGCAAAACACCTTCAGAGCTCACTGTACACAAGCTGTAGGAATTCACTCTACCCACACCACTACAAGCCATTTACTATCTGCCAACCAATTAATATATGGTGTGGATATCCCACCACTGCCAAACAATTAATATGTGATGCCCGTGCCCTGGCCCAGTAATCAAGGAGCCTCAATCCCCACCACTAACACCAGTGAATGGCATCTCATATAGGAGGAAAGGATAACAAATACACACAGTAAAGTGCAATTTCCCTTTAGAGAACACAGAGATCACAGTGAGTCCAGGGCTGTTCGCTCCCTTGCTCTCCAGGTCCCCAGTAAGACTCCCCACTGGTACAGCTATAGGGTCCAGATCTCAGCCTAGTGGGCAAGCTAAAACCTCCAACATCCTCTCTGTCCAACCAGTGTTTTGTGTCCCTGCCCAAGTAGCTGACACACACACACACACACACACACATACACACGCACACACACACTTTGAGAAGAATTTATACAACCACACAGACACTCCTGGGGAAGGCTGGCACAGGTTCTCCAACTGTGCCCATTTATCCCAGACTATACGGTAGTACCAGCTGCCACCACCCACTAATATTTATCAGCTACTCAAAGGCCCTTAAAAGGGTGTCCATTTATTACTGTGCAATATTATTATCCAATTGGTAGTATAGCCCAGGGATAAAGCTATTGAAGTGGCTTTGTACAATTTTCCAAAGGCATGCAAGTACTCCAAAGAGCTTAAATTATCTCTACAAAAACAGCCACAGTTGAAAGGGTTTTAAAAATATTTAATAACAAATAGTCAAAACACAAGACAATACTTTTACTGCACAGTTCAAGAGTTCAGATATCACAGAGAAATACTTAAAATAATTTAGTAGTACAGTTCTGACATCACAGAAAAACACTTGGTCTACTCTTTCTAGTTTCTAGCCATTTCTAAGAGAAAACACAAGTCTAAGATAAACTTACATATAGAGCAAGACAGTGCTGGTCAGTTGGATGGCCAAGACAAAAATGCTTAATGCTCTCTGATTCTCTCTGTTTTTAAAATCACATTCCTAGTTCATATTACATCACTTTTCACACTTCCCTGGGTTACATTACATCATTCGTCACACTTTCCTGGGGGTCCCAGGCAAACAGGCTACATTCTTTAGTAAGCTCACACTAGTTCAGGAAGCAAAGCCATTAAGGACATTTATGCATGCAACTTCTGGCCACTAACTCTGGCCTTAAAACAATAGCAAGAATTCCTTCATCTAGACTGGCCAGAGCCGTGTTTTAACATCAAAGGGTCACAACATGCTTTACTTGGTCAGTAGAGTGCACTATTGTTACATTTTTTCTTCAGTTCCACATGTAACACAATTTTTACTATTTAAGACAACAAGCCTGTGCTTTACATTAATATTTACAGATGACAGAATTATCTCCAAAATTCTATCTGGCTAGACTGGTAGCCTTAATCTATCTTCACCCAATCTTCACAGTATGTATGTTGTATTTCTACACAGTTTGCCGTTCAGGTTACATTTTTCTAGTTTTATGTGGATTTTCTCCACCCAACATGTAAAGAGAGAATTCTCAGAACCATTAACTGATAAGGTATCAATCCAGTCACCCATACGCAGATTACCATATGCCAAATGCTTCAATTTACTATGAAAAACTTTGGACACATATGATGTTTGCAAGTGTACTTCTACATGAAGTTTCTCTTCTCAGTCTGTACTTTTGCAATAGCCAGCATACTTTATTCCTCCTAGTTTGACACCTCTGCCTTTGTCTTCCATATTGCACAACACCCAGCCCTGTGTCTCCCTGATTGCTGTTCTGGACTACGTGATTACTGTTCTGGACCATGTACCTAGCCTTCCAGTTCTTTCCTCTTTTTCCATGCAGAGGCAGACAAGTGCCACCACTAGCAAACAAAAGCTGCCTTTCTGCTGTAGATGCCTTATCTTCAGTTGCAGTGCTATCATGTTTTCCGGGTTCTTAACCTGCAGAACCAGGACATTAATTTAGGCTGGCAATTATATATGATATTTTTTATTTACTACAGTAAGCCTGATAATAAAATCAAACATAGCCCCACAGGAAGTGAAACTCCATTGACAGCACAGGAAAAGCGTTTATCCTTTCATAAAGAAACCCAGACAAGGCTGGAAATGCACAACATTCTTTGCTCTGTAACCAGCACTTCCCCTTTATGCATAGCAATTAGCAAGAAGGCCTCTCTCTTAAAACTGATATTTATTTATTATTTATTCACATTTTTTATCTGGACATATCCAGCTGTCTTGGCTGCTGGTAAGACCAATTTCAATGGAATCCCTGGGACAAAATTCTGCAATACAGAATAGGTAGACAGACAGACAGATAGATTATAGATAAATAGATAGCTAGACAGACAGACATATAGATAATACATAAGTGAGAACAATGAAAAGGAAAACGGAAAACAAAAATAGCAGATGATATGACCTGGCTCTTTGCAAGCCTTGGCTGGATTCATCATGTATACTCCTTCCATACTGAGTTCCCTTTGCATGTCCAGCCATAAACTCATGAGCTGCTCACTGGATATGAATTCAGGTGTGTGTGTGTGTGTGTGTGTGTGTGTGTGTGTGTGTGTGTGTGTGTGTGTGTGTGTGTGTGTGTGTGTGTGTGTGTGTGTCTGTGACTGTGTCTCTGTGTCTTTGTTTTTCTGTCTGTGTTTTTGTATATGTGCATCGTGAATACACAATGAACACTGACCCACCAGATAACTGATCAGCTGTGTATCATATTTATCCCATTTATTACAGTAAACCAGTGTAGCCCATCTAGATGTCAGTTTTGTCTAAGATTCCTTCTCACAGCATTCAAAATTTTAATGGTAGCATTTATTTCTCTTGTAAGAAACCCTGACCTGTAATGGAAGTAAGTTTCACAGTGAACGTCTATGTACTCTAACAAATAAAACAAACTATATGGAGCTCAGCAGTAACTACTCCTTTGTGCCCTCGTGTATTAATGTGCTCAGTATTAGCAAGACTTTCTGTCACTGCACAGTGTGAAAATGATGATGAGGGGGCTTCCAAATGAAGTAACTGCACCTCATGCTATAAGCGTTTAAGAGAAACCTAAAAGAAAACACAGATGACAAGATAGAAGGCAATAACGTCAAATGGAAGTGGTGATTTAGTTCTGCCATCTACAAAAACAAAGATCACTTGCTGTATTTTAGACCATAGCCAACATACTTTTTATGTGCTGATACTGTAATAGAATGAAACTTCACTTTGTGTGCATTTATTTAAGTTCTTGAGCAAAGGAAGGATTTCGGCTTCATACTTGTATGGCACCAAAATAACCCTTAAAACACTCATGAGAAAAAAAAAACATAATGTATTTAAAATTAATATATATTGCTTTTATAAGGCTGCTTAATTCACTGATAACATGTATTTTATTAGGCAAAGACATTCTGCTTTTCATCTTGAAACGATATTCTATTCACAAGAAAAACTTTAGTATAATACCCATGCAAAACACTAGAGTTGTGGTTGTCACACATAACAGATTTCTTGTGGTCACCATACATTATAATCTAATATTTGACCTACACATCCAAAATACTATCAAAACACTCATAAAAACTAGGTCTACTCTGCAGAGCAGCTCCCTCTCTCAGTTCGACCACTGTTTAGGCTTTGTTGCATGTGCAGTGCTCATTAATTCACAGTGCTACATCCTTCCTTCCTCCCTTCCGTTGTTACTCTGACCTTTTTATGTACTTTCAGTCTTTAAATGCATTGTGAGATACAATTTGCAAATGTTGCCTTCAGCCGCATGAATTGCATATTGCTATAGAATATTATTCATCAAGAACATGGCCGCAGAAGCTTGCCTTACTCCCACTCGCTCACGTACTCACCCGTATCATTTGTCATATATTAGGTTGCAAGAATAAATGGGTTAGACTTTACACCATGCTAGTAGGCAAAGGGAGAGAAAACATTTGCACATAATATGTGCCCCCTATGCTATGCATGAGCTGTATAAATTAATGTGATGGAGGTACCATCCTTCTTATCTGCCTACTACAAGGACTATCTCTTGCAATAACCATGTGAGGAGGATGTGAGAAAACATTTCAGAATACTATTTATGTTCCTGAAGATATTGTTTGCAAAAATGGTCTACAATATGCATGCTCATTCCAGTGATTTCATGGATTCAGTCCCAAGCTAACTAGCACTCTGGAAAAAATAGTTGCCATGCCTAACGGCGAGTAGAGTGCAGGATCTAGTGCAGTAAGGATTCCCAGGGGACACGTCATGTCTTATGACTCTGAAATAACTACTTGATTGTGTAACCAAGATGGTAGATCAGGGAGGATTGCAGACATGGCATAAAGTATCTCTTTTCATTAATTTCTGGAGCTGAAATAAAGCAAAAGTTCCTGCCCTGTTTCATTTTCTGTTCACTGATAAGGGCTAATGAACAAAGAAGGTACATCTGATAATTCCAAATGCATCCATTCTATCCTATACCAGCCTTCCTACTGTCCAGCACTATCCCCTCTCATCTCCCATTATTCTCCCCCCAGACTTCTCCAAAGCTCTAACCAAGAGCTACTACAAATCTACAAACCCAAGCCTAAATTTGGATGCAACATGTACAGCTATCACCCCACTATTGCCTGGAATAGGCTCCCACTAGAAATCAGGACCCTTACACATCCTAAATAATTTAAGACAGCCACCAAAGGGCACTTTAAAGTCACTGGTCCTACCACTGCACTCTCCCTCCTTAACATCCCCTACTTCTCATACCTTAATCTACTTTCTGCCCTTAACTCACTCTTCTCACTAGCTCTCTCTAATCTTCCTTTACTACACTTTCTACTGACGTCTAAAATCTATTAAGCAAATTGCCTCAGAAACATTTTATTGTAATTGTCTTGCCTTCATGTAACTACTTTATGACAAAACTGGGTTTTTGTAACCACTTACCCCAAAAACTATACTCATCTTAATGACGTACTTCTTTTTATACATCTTGAAATAGTTATGCTATACTCCTGATTACTGATTATTGAACTGCAGTGGTGGTGCTGCGGTAGCGTTGTCGCCTCATAGCAAGACGTTGTCCCGTTCGATTCTCAGCTTGAGTGTCTTCTGTGTGGAGGCATACATGAATGGGGCATGCCTTCGTTGAAGGTTGTGCTTCAGGGCTGGTAACCCGATACGTAAAAATCCACTACCAATCATTAGCGGACCGGAGTTCCGCTGTGGCGACCCCTAACCGGGAAAAGCCGAAAGACACAAACATACTCCTGATTATTGACACTGTATAACATTGTATTGCTACTAAATGCCTTCTAATATTCCTGTAACATTGCTGTTTAATGCTAATTTATAATGAAAATTGTATAATATGTTGGAGCTTTTCTTCCTGGGCATCCGCTGAAAAAGAGCTCTTCAGCTCAGTTGAACAATCCCGATCAACAAATGTAAAATAAATAATAAATACGTAAATAAATTTTATTTGTGTTAACTTGTCAACATATTTATGCATAATTATTTGGGGTTCATCTCCCCACCATAGTCCATGCTGAAAATGGGCATACCCTAGCAGGGATAATACAACAAACAAAATCCAGCACCCTGAGTGTGTATAGCAAAATAACTGATTTATTGTCAACCAAACCGGTTTCAGCAGTTAGCTTTCTTCAGTGGTATGGTCAGAATGATTAGACAGTCCTTATTTATACATTATTCAATTGAAGCATATGACATCATTTCCTGTTTGAATTAATATTGAAATAAGACATTAATCTAATACATGACCAGAAAATATAAATAAAGATAGAATAAAACAGTGGAAAAAGAAATATAATCCACAATAAACCATCATAAGGAGAAACCCACAAATATTCCAAAATTATACTATTGATAACATATTAAATAATAATGATGAGTATATCAGACCAGTGAAGATTATTACAAAATGAAATTTATAACTAAAAATGTTTGTAACCATAATAAAAAATGGCCACAAGTAATTTATAGCTTATCATTGAGGCCCAGTGGAAACAAACCACCCAATTTGATTATCCATTTAGTTTCCTTGCTGTTTAACAGTTTATGCCATCCAGTTTTAAATGCTCTGTGACCAACAATCTTATCAATACAAATGAAGGAGAACTGAGCTGTCTTATGTACAACAGTGTGTTTGTACAAAGCGTTGGTAGTCCTGGCATTTCTAATGTCACCTAAATGCTCAGAAATACGAATACGCAGCTGTCTAGAAGTTTGACCAATATAAAATGCCCGACATGTACATGTGGCCAAATAGATCACCCAGTCCGTGCTGCAATTGGCAAAATGATTAATGTTAAATATCCTGCCTGTATTCTTGCTAGTAAATTCCTTTGTTGTAAATATATATTTACAAAAAGAGCAGTGACCACAAGGATGACAACCAATCAATCTATCTCCTGACAAAGTAATCTAGGTCATGCAGACATCCTGAGATGTGATTCTTTTGTAATGTGAGAAATGTGATCCTAAAGTTTTGCCTTTACGATAAGAGTAAAGACATCTCTTGTCTAACCACTTGCCAAGATGTGTATTTGTTTGCAGTATATTCCAATGATGACTGATAATGTCTTGTAATTGGTAGGTGTTCCTGCCAAAAGTGGTTACTAATCTAAGTAGCTGATCTGAGGACTGATCCGTCCTATCTTTATAGCCCAATAAACTATCCCTCGATAAATTATTGGTCATGCTAGCTGCAGATTGGACATCCATTTTATTATACCCTCGTTGTATGAATCTGTTTGAAAGGTCATTCTGACAATGCTGAAGGTCTACATGGGATGAACATATTCTCTTAATTTTGATAAATTGAGATTTGGGAACTTTAGGATCACATTTCTCACATTACAAAAGAATCACATCTCAGGATGTCTGCATGACCCAGATTACTATGTCAGGATATAGATTGATTGGTTGTCATCCTTGTGGTCACTGCTCTTTTTGTAAATATATATTTACAACAAAGGAATTTACTAGCAAGAATACAGGCAGGATATTTAACATTAATCATTTTGCCAATTGCAGCACGGACTGGGTGATCTATTTGGCCACATGTACATGTCGGGCATTTTATATTGGTCAAACTTCTAGACAGCTGCGTATTCGTATTTCTGAGCATTTAGGTGACATTAGAAATGCCAGGACTACCAACGCTTTGTACAAACACACTGTTGTACATAAGACAGCTCAGTTCTCCTTCATTTGTATTGATAAGATTGTTGGTCACAGAGCATTTAAAACTGGATGGCATAAACTGTTAAACAGCAAGGAAACTAAATGGATAATCAAATTGGGTGGTTTGTTTCCACTGGGCCTCAATGATAAGCTATAAATTACTTGTGGCCATTTTTTTATTATGGTTACAAACATTTTTAGTTATAAATTTCATTTTGTAATAATCTTCACTGGTCTGATATACTCATCATTATTATTTAATATGTTATCAATAGTATAATTTTGGAATATTTGTGGGTTTCTCCTTATGATGGTTTATTGTGGATTATATTTCTTTTTCCACTGTTTTATTCTATCTTTATTTATATTTTCTGGTCATGTATTAGATTAATGTCTTATTTAAATATTAATTCAAACAGGAAATGATGTCATATGCTTCAATTGAATAATGTATAAATAAGGGCTGTCTAATCATTCTGACCATACCACTGAAGAAAGCTAACTGCTGAAACCGGTTTGGTTGACATTAAATCAGTTCTTTTGCTATACACACTCAGGGTGCTGGATTTTGTTTGTAGTATTCAAGGTTGGTTTATCCGTGCATCAACCGTACGTGCTAGCCTGCTCTTCTGTACGTGTTCCTAGCAGGGATAAACCAGCAAACAAAACAGAAATAAACAAAGAAACAAGCATACAAACACCAAGCAAACTGCTTCAGGATATGACAATACCTTATGGCAGTTACACACAACTGCTTCCCTGTTCACTTTACCTTGTCCGGTTAACATTTTGTTATTGATAATTCTGTAATGTGCAACACTCTACACGCTGATGAACCTAGCAATAATTGTGTGTGTGTGTGTGTGTGTGTGTGTGTGTGTGTGTGTGTGTGTGTGTGTGTGTGTGTGTGTGTGTGTGTGTGTGTGTGTGTGTGTGTGTGTGTGTGTGTGTGTGTGTGTGTGTGTGTGTGTGTGTGTGTGTGTGTGTGTGTGTGTGTGTGTGTGTGTGTGGATGCGTGTGTATGTGTGTGTCTGTGTAACTATTAGCATTTATGCATTTATTTTGTTATTTGGGTTCTCTACTTCGCATTTCTTTTTCTTCCTTGCTACTGTTTTTTTTACTTCACCCTATTTCGATTAGTCACTGGAACCCCAAAAATTTCTCTTTGCTCTCATTCACCCTACTATTTTAAATGTCTACTTAGAAATATCCTAGTCTGTCTCACTGTGTCACCCAACCCTTGTAAAAATATTTTATTCTGCCTTTCTGTAAGATTCCTTTTACATAAACATATTAGCCTTTTTAGGCAATAAGTTATACATTACTAGAATTACATTATTTTTGGTGAATATGTTTATTTACTTTTACATTTAAAATGGTATTTTAATTTACATAGGTTATTTTTACTAACATGTACACTTATGACTATTGCTCATTTTACTGTGGGACATCTATTTTTTATATATGAACACTTATGTATATGGTGCCTATTTTTTTATTTTATTTTCTACATTGTAAAAGAGTGGTGTGGGACTTGACCTTTCACCACTGGTGACCTGAATTCCTAGTCATAACCTTAGCTGGAGCATGAACTTATATTCAAACAATTTTAAGTCATGGTCATGTTTGTGGTGATCTCCATTCATACCTTTCAGTTGACCAGATTTTTGCAGAATGTCTAAATTTTCTTACATATTTTTGGCCTGTTCTTCATACAACTTGTGGTTTTCTGGCAAATCTCTAATGAGTTAAGTCACTAAATAATGTAACATTTAAGTTTCAGACTTCATATTCTTCAGAAAATGCATGCCAATACAAATTCTGTTATTCTGGAAACTCTCAAAGTTTATAAGAGAAATATTTAAAATCTCCCTCTATTGTAGTGAGGAATTATATATGCCTTCTGTTGGTTTCTTGCTGTTACTTGCATTTACATGCATGCATACCAAAGTATATTTAACTATTTATTGTGACCAGCTAGTCTTATTACTGTGTTGTACTAAGTACAATAAATACACTGAGACAACTGCTTCAGTTAATACGCATTTTACTATTACATTTTCCTTTTGGATCTACAAGCATGCAGCACAGATGCTGTCAGCTCTCTATGGCAAATTCCCAAAGCTTGTTTATACACACTCATATTTATACCAAAAAGTCTGATATTTTTCTCAGTCTGATGTATTACAATCTTCCTTTGTGTAACACTTTTCTTTGTTGTTCTAATTTATGATTTGTCCTTGATTCTTTCAAGTTCGGTGGTCCAGGGAAACTCCGTTATCTGAAACGTGGTGTTCCAGCACTATCTGAAACTTGATGTTCCAACTTTATCTTGCTTGATGTTACATCTCTTTTCTTCATCGATGTCCTTCCAGCTGCCATCTGCGCAGTTATTTTTACAGACTTTGTTTCTCAGTAACATACTCCTTTACATGGATGCCAAGATCTAAGCTATGCCAGCACACTTACTACTTCTTATTTTTCAGCATTTTATACTATTCCTAAATTAACCCTTTAAATTTCATTTGCTCTATATTATTTTTGCAGCTTTTTTCCAAGCTAATAATCATGCTAACAACAGTTTAAATGGAGACAGAATACTATTTCTCTTACAGATGGGCCTTTGAATCCCATTATTTTAGGCTTTATCCACATTTCTTGCTCAAAGAAGTTCAGAGGTATGCCTCCAATGCCCAACCAAAATTATGTAAACGTGGAGCCCATACATTTGACCTGCAATCAAAACAAAATAAATGAAAACATTGATCTCTTCTGTAGCAATTTATAATCATAATATACACTATCATTCTGAGATGACCAACTTTTCATATTTGAGCAGCAACAATCTCTTGAGATGACTCCTAAAACAATTCATTCACACACAAACACACTCACACACCACATATACATATGTCTGCATATGCACGTAGATATATATATATATATATATATATATATATATATATATATATATATATATATATATATATATATCAATCATCATCATCATCATCTTTCGGCTGTTCCCGTTAGGGGTCGCCACAGCAGATCACCTGTTTCCATTTCTTCCTGTCCTCTGCATCTTGCTCTGTCACACCAACCACCTGCATGTCCTCTCTCACCACATCCATAAACCTTATCTTAGGCCTTCCTCTTTTCCTGTTACCTGGTAGCTTCATCCTTAGCATCTTTTTCCCAATATACTCAGCATCCCTCCTCAGCACATGTCCAAACCAACGTAATCGTGCCTCTCTGGCTTCGTCTCCAAACCTTCCAACCTGGGCTGACCCTCTAATATACTTATTCCTAATCCTGTTCACCCTCGTCACACCCAGTGCAAATCTTAACATCTTTAATTCTGCCACATCAAGCTCAAACTCCTGCCTTTTTGTCAGTGCCACTGTCTCTAACCCATATAACATAGCTGGTCTCACTACCCTCTTGTAGAGCTTCCCTTTCACTCTTACAGGTACTTGTCTGTCACAAATTACTCCTGACACTCTTCTCCACCCACTTCATCCTGCCTGTACTCTCTTCTTCACCTCTCTTCCACACTCACCGTTACTCTGAACTATTGACCCCAAGTATTTAAACTCATCCACCTTTGCCACCTCTACTCCTTGCATCCTCACCATTCCTCTATCCTCCCTCTCATTCACACACATATATTCTGTCTTAGTCCTGCTGACCTTCATTCCTCTTCTCTCTAGAGCATATCTCCATCTCTCCAGTGTCTCCTCCACCTGTTCCCTACTCTCACTACAGATCACAATGTCATCTGCAAACATCATAGTCCATGGGGACTCCTGTCTGATCTCGTCTGTCAACCTGTCTATCACCATTGCAAATAAAAAAGGGCTCAGAGCTGATCCTTGATGTAACCCCATCTCCACCTTAAACGCATCTGTCACTCCCACCGCAGAACTCACCGCTGTCACACTACCCTCGTACATATCCTGTACCACTCTTACATACTTTTCTGACACTCCTGACTTCCTCATACAATACCACAACTCCTCTCTAGGCACCCTGTCATATGCTTTCTCTAAGTCTACAAAAACACAATGCAACTCCTTCCAACATTATCTGTACTTCTCCATCAACACTCTCAGAGCAAAGATCACATCTGTAGTGCTCTTTCCTGGCATGAAACCATACTGCTGATCACTAATCATCATGTCCCTTCTTAACCTTGCTTCCACTACCACTACTCTTTCCCATAACTTCATGCTGTGACTGATCAATTTAATCCCTCTGTAGTTACTACAGCTCTGCACATCAACCTTATTCTTAACAATCGGTACCAAAACACTTCTTCTCCATTCCTCAGGCATCCTCTCACTTTCCAAGATTTCATTAAACAATCTGGTTAAAAACTCCACTGCCATTTCACCTAAACACCTCCATGCTTCCACAGGTATGTCATCTGGACCAACAGCCTTTCCAGTCTTCATTGTCTTCATAGCTATCCTTACTTCCTCCTTGCTAATCCATTGTACTTCATGATTCACTATCCCTACATCAACCAACCTTCCACATATATATATATATATATATATATATATATATATATATATATATATATATATATATATATATATACATATGTGTGTGTGTGTGTGTGTGTGTGTGTGTGTGTGTGTGTGTGTGTGTAAGTATGTATGTATATATTGCAGCACTCAATGCCTAGATTTATCAAATAGTTAGAAGGATTGCTCTGTGATTTTGACAGCTACAAGATTAAGGATTCCCCTTTCAAAAGTTTGCTACCAGTACAAGCAAAACCCAGAAAGCTGCTGCTCTTCCATTAAATTATGCATACATAAACTGCTGCTACTGTAGCTGGTAGTGTAGGATACCAGACTACTTGCAGCATGATAAGGTCCGAATCAGTCCTATGGAGGAGCCCTTTATGCAGCATTAACATGGTTGAACTGGCCCTCTAAGAATACTCCCAAATGGTATGTTTTCCAAATCAGCTGAGGGGGTGCACCAATTCTTTTCTTCTTAAGCAAGGCCTCTGTATATTTTTTTCAGCATCACCATCCAAATGAAACCCTTTTAAGTTCAAATTCAGTTGCTCCAGCTACAGTCATTAAGAGGCATAGACAGAAAAGTCACACATTAAATGAGTCAGCAACACCACTGTGACACAGGAAAAAAGTAAACAAGCCTTTGACGAGATAAGTACCCTGCATATTATTTTATTATCCTGTAGTAATAAAAAAATAAAGGAATGTTCATGGCCAGTAGTTACACCATAAGCTCCACACAGCAGGCAAATCCTGGTAGTTGAATGCTGTAAAATGTTTATTCGTGTAATCCACAAAACAAGGTTAAGAGCTTTCTTCCCCTGTATAACACTTTGGGGACATCATCAGAACCAAATGAAACATTCCCCTACCTTGGAATCAACTCATTTATACTTTCAAAAAACAATAAATCAATAAATCAGTTAACCAATTAATTAAAAAGTCAATTGTCTCTAATAAAACATTTTAGAACATTTTAAAGACATTTTAAAGACATTTTAAAAACATATGAAAGCACTTTAGACATCATACACATGAAACCACAATAACAAAACACAAAAAGATGACTGGATGTTATAAAAATTGAATGTTGTGTGAATTCAAAAAGTTAAAGCCTTTTTCCTTAAAATGGGTACCAGGGAAATGAAATCATTTAAACCTGGTACTTCCAAGGCATTTAATATAATAATCCAGTAAAATTCTCTGAAATCAACTTGTAGTTCCCACCATCTACTTCTAAAGTTGTGTGGCACAACTTCCAAAATCCCAAATTTAAAGGTCGTGTCTCCCGGGCAAAGTAAAGTGTGCCTATAAAGGGTGTTGTTAGTGTTGTTCTTACTGATGGCATATAAGTGCTCATAAATCCGAGTCTTGAGGTTCCTGGTTGTTTTGCCCACACAAAAATTTCCAAGTTTGGCATATGGAAATATATATTACACCTCTGGTGTTACAATTGCCTTTTTGTAGACAAATACCTCTGTTATAACCTTTGGGGTATGCAATGTCCTTATCCAAAACAAAGAGGCATTGATTGCAGTGTCCACATCTAGTGGTTCCTTTAATGTGTAAAGATCTAGGTAATGCAACGTGCCATTAAATTTTTAAAATTTTTACCTGCTTTGTAGACAAAGTTTGGTGATTGACCTAAGAGTCGAAAAATGTCAAGGTTCCCCTTGAATATATTCCAGTTCCTATAAATAATGTCCCTAAGTGTTTTTTCGCCAACCCCGAAAGGAATAACCATACTTGTATTATAAACCACCTTTCTTATGAAACTATTCGGGGTTTTTTGGATCAATTCACCATTACCTAACAAAGGTTTATATTTGGTTCCCCAACCTTCCTTCATTTCTTCTGCTGTTTTATCAAGAATGGTCTGGGGGTAACCCCTCACTCTAAACAATTCCTTGATGTTAATTAGTTCTTCCAAAAAAATCTCCTTGATAGAGCCCATCCTTCCTGCCCTGTCCAACTGACCCTTGTATATATTTCTTTTTGTATGGGTTGGGTGACTACTTTGGAAATCCAAATAGCTGTTGGAAAAAGTTTCCTTCCTGAAAATTTTTGAGACAAACCTTTGGTTTGTAAAATCCTTAAGGATGGTAACATCCAAGTAATCTATCATGTCCTTTGAGTGTCTGGCTGTAAAATTAAAGTAGGGACAAACCTGGTTGATGTAATCCATAAATTCTTTTAAGTCGACCGAGTTGTTCTTCCATAAAATAAATACATCGTCCAAAAAACGATGGCATGTAAACAAAAAGGTTTGTAAATACTAGTAAAAATGTATTTCTTTTCCCATGCATAAAGCACCATGTTGGCATATATGGGGCCACATTTAGCACCCATAGTTACCCCCTGTATTTGCCTATAGAACTCGCCTTCAAACGTGAAAAAATTACTAGTTAACACATACTCCATTTCAACCATAAGAAAATTGACCATTGTGTCAGAAAAGGGAGAAAGCTCCCTGATGGCTTCATGGAAAAGTTCCAAGCCCTCTTTGTGGGGAATTGAAGTGAATAAGTCAATAATATCTATCGAAGAAAAAATAACATTGTCATTGTACAATTCACTTTTAATTTTGGACAAAAAGTCCCACGAATCTTTAAGTAAGTAATCAATTGTGTCAACAATATTTTTAAAAATTCTATCCACAAATGTACACAAAGTGTGTGTGGAACTATTCCTAGACAAAATGATAATCCTAAATAGATGTTGCTCCATACATTTGTGCACATTGGGTATGCCAAAGGCTGTTGGAACTAGTGGGTACTCAGTGGTCAGAAAGTTGTATAAGTCCTCTGATATGACCCTTTGTAATACGAAATCCTCCAGGAATAACTGAATTTTTCTATGTGCTGGATTGACCTCATTCCTGGATGTTGTTTGATACTTATCTGTTTCAGAAAACATCATAGTAAGCTGATTTGTGTAATCAATGGTGTTAAATAACGCAACACCCCCCCCCCTTGTCAGGCTTCATGATTGTAAGTGTTTTGGTGGTTCTACATTGATTGAGAAGTGTGAGTTTATTTTTAAGTTGCTTAAACTCTTTCTGAATCTCCACTTCGCATTCTTTTTCGAAAGCTGAAATTAACGGGTGAAGGGGTGGGTTATTTTTCTTTTTTAATTTTCCATTACCATCATAACCTTGCCTATCTTGGTCTTTAAAAAGGACCTTAACATTTAATTTCCTAGTATAAAGTTTTAACTCGGTAATGGTGTCCACTGTGTCCAACTTAAAAGTGGGTACAAATGTGAAACCTTTCCTGAATAAAGAAAACAAGACTATTTTTACACTTAGGTCTGTATAATTATAAATCTTGAAACCATCCAAGGATGCACATTTGCCTTCATACCTAATCATATTGTTAGTGTCTCCTGCCATATGTTCTACCTGTTGTTGTTGTTCCTGTAAACCCCCCTGAAATTCCCTCTGTGGTTGTTTCTTTGCATGTGAGCTCCTTCTAAAAAAGGTCTTTGCCTATTCTTGTTTTCTATTCACTCAGACCTTCTCAGAGTAGGAAAATTTGTCTCATAATGTTCGGATGCGTGGTCATAACCAATTCCATCCGAATCCATTTGTGTCTCATTTAGTGGTGGGTTATGGAAGGTGTCACCATCCTCAATGACACTGACCCCCCTCCTTCAGTTCTAGGATGGATCCCAGACTATGAAGCCCATAAGGCAAGCTAACACACTATCTAATATTTCAGTCATAGGAGACTCCATCGTGAAACATACAGATGTCCCACTCACAAGGCTAAATAAGGAGAAAATCATGGTCAGTTGTCTGTTGGGGCCAGGATGCACCAAATCACCCATGTACTTAAGTCATTAAACCACAAGTACCAATATGACTCAATCATAGTCCATGTAGGGTAAATGATCTGAGATGTACCTCCTTGGACTATTTGAGGAGAGACACTGTAGAGCTCTCAAACTAAGCATCCCAAGCTGGTATGTGCCAGGTACTGAGCAGCATTCTACCTTCACCAAGGATGATGCCACAATACGAACAAAATGTGATTGACTTCAATAATGGGCTTACTTTCTGGTTTCATTCCTAGGGGATACAGTATTTGTTGGCATAGGAGGATATGGTCAGTAGACTACATTGCTTTGCCAAGGATGGTCTGCACCTGTCCCCTCTAGGGTTTCAAATATTGGCTAAAATGTTCTTCTCCCCTATAGTGACTTTTTTAGACAAAGCCAAACTGACAAACCTTCCAATGTAGCAAAACCAACCCAAGGGAATCTAAATTTGTTACTGCTCAATGCCAGGAGCATAAACAAGAAACTCAATTCCCTTCAGGTTCTCCTTACCTTAGAGAATGTGGACATCTGTGCAGTTACTGAGACATGGTTTAAAGCTGCAAAGGGCACCCCAGCAGTACAGGGCTACAATGTCTTCCTCACATTTAGGCCAGCTACTGTACAGGCAGGATCCAAAAATAGAGGTATCTAATTCTATATCAACAAAGACTCACCTCATGATTTTTCAAACAGGATGACATGCTTGAGCTTCTCCCTGTCCAGATTTCCATAGGCAAAGTCTCATATAATATCCTTGCAAGCTATAGGTCACCATCTATGACCGGAGTAGCCCACAACTCATAATTGGATTTACTGGAAGCCCTCACCATTCAACCCAATATCATATTTATGGGCAACTTCAACTACCCAACTATAAACTGGGATACTTACATGACCCCAGTCTTACAGGCCCAGAGATTCCTGGAATTCATAAACATAAACATCTTGAACCAAATAGACCATATACCCACTAGGGGTGCACACATACATGGCCTGGTACTCTCAAATATGGGAGAACACTGCACCCCCCCCCCCCCCCCCAGTGTAGTGTCCTCTCTGGTAAAGTCAGACCACAAAGCTGTCCCCTTCATAATAAAAATCAGTTCTATGACCACAGCTAACCCTGCAACATTTAGGAACTATTCTAAGATAAACTTCCTACCACTAAATGATAACTTGCCAAAATGTTAAGCAGCCACCCCATACCCTAAATACATAGTTGCCCATCCAGAATTGTTCACAGAGACCCTGTCCAATCATGTCAATACATTTTTTTTTTTTTTTTTTACATTTGTTTACTGTGATAGTCCGAATGGATACATGTCCATTTTCAGCAGAGGCCCGGGGAGAAAAGCTCCATATAGTCAAACATACAAAAGGTTACACAAGAAGTTAGAAAACAATTAGAACATATTAAAAAAAGTGGTAATATACCTTATGTACATTGGTTTAGAAGTGTTCCCTAGTAGGGACTCACAGTTCTCATGGGCAGACACAATAACAAGTAAGATTGGATACATAGCATGATGATGTAGTTAGATGTTATGATAATTACTGATTATGCTTTGATAATTACTGATCATGCTATTGTTTTATAACTTAATCCGGGTTGGTACATGGGCATAGCCAGTTAAATTTGAGATGCTGTTCGAGGTTTTTTTTAAGAGACTTTTGGAGGATTGTAGGGTTATATAGTTTGGCAAGGCATTCCAGGTTTTACCGACAAAGTTGGGGAACAGGGATTCACCAGATGAGTTATTAGCTTTGTGGGTTTGAACCCGTAATTTGTCGGCTGACAGTAGGGATCGCAGGTTGCTATATGGCTTAATAATATTTATAAGAGAGGGAACTTTGTGCGCTATTAGGAGTTGATTGAATTGAATTAAGCTGAGCAGTTCTAGCCATTCTAGTTGTTTCAGGTTCTGGCAGTGATGGGTTCTATAGGTGGAGCCAATGGCGAATATGGCAATATGGTTGTAGCTATGGGACAGATTACTTAGTTCAGTTTTATTGAGGTTTGAGAGTACAGATGAGGCATATAAAAGAGTAGAGAGTAGGTGTGATCAGGCGATTTCAGTCCTAGCCAGTGGGGTTAAGAGTGTCTTGTTTCTATACAGTGATCTAAGCTTCTTATTGATGGTCTGTATGGTTTTGTTGACCTGTAGGTCAAATTTGAGATTATTGTCTATGATAACCCCTAGAAGTTTAGTGTGTTGATCTGGGGAGACAGTGGTGCCATTGTTAGATGTGACAGCGAATGAAAGTGTGGTGGATCTACTAGTGGGGGGTGAAGAGTAGAAGTTTTGTTTTATTGGGGTTCAGTAGTAGGCGTTGATTGGTGAGCCAGTTCTCAATAGTGTTAAATGTATTTTGGGTTAAGATTTGTAGTTCGGATGGTGAAGTGGCTGAACAGATGAGAGTGGAATGATCTGCATATTGAATACAGGTAGCTTTAGGTATAGCAGTATGAAGATTATTGATAAAAATAGAGAAGAGTAGTGGGCCTAGTATGGAGCCCTGAGGGACACCAAGTGTGAGACGTAGCTGACTGGAGAGTTTGCCCTGCCATAGTACCACCTGTTGTCTACCAGTTAGGTAGAACTGGAACCACTGGATAGTGTGCATGTTGAGGGAAATGGATTTTAGAGAAAGAATGAGAAGTTCATGGTTGACCATGTCAAAGGCTTTTGATAGGTCAAGGAAGAAGGCAGAGGTTAGCCTATTGTCATTTCTGTTGTTTATGGCATTAGTAAAGGAAAGGAGGGCTGAGGTGGTGCTGCGGTATGGCCTGAAGTCATGCTGGGAGTTGGATAGTAAGTTATTTTGTGTAAGGTATTGCATTAGTTGCTTGTGTACACATTTCTCCATTATTTTGGCTAGTGGGGAAAGAATGCCAATGGCTCTATAGTTGGACATGTCTATTGAGCTACCACCCTTATGGAGTAGGATGACGTGGGATATTTTCCAAAGGGAGGGGATAGCATTTTCGGATAAGGTTCTGTTGATAAGGATAGATATGGGATATGCAATGGGATCTACAGCTATTTGTAGGTACTTTGCAGGTATTGTGATGGTCTATTAGTCGCAGAAGAATCCTCCTTCTAGGTAGAGAGGGGTATGGAAGGTTGAGATGGGAATTTAGGGCAAGGTAAGGACATACTAAATGTAGCCACAGTTCCTACCTGGGAGAACAGGGCCTTTGGACCCAGTAGTGTGGTATAACGCTCAGTTTGCCACTTAATACAATATGTGGTCTTTTCGCTCTCTCCGGAATGTTAGGTTTTCTTTCTCTCTTAGGGGAAAAGGGTCAGGGTTTGCTCACATAGTTTATGCTGTACCTAAGGGTAGAAGATATTTAATCTGTTTCCCCTTCTTATCGGGCTTTTCAAACACCCTCTCATCTGGGGATCCAAAGACAGAATCCTTATCTAAAGGGGCTTCAAGAAGCTCTCCTTTTTCCTGCTCTGACAGAGGTTCACCCTCAGCCAGACATGCTTGCATTTGACTGACCACATGGCAGCTGACCTGCAAGCTGCATCTAGGGCTTCAGTCACACATTAAAGCAGTGAAACCCTCCAGGTGTCCAGACACTCACTAATCTAAAATGTTCCAGTGGAGGCTCTAGTCCTGCATTTCCCCCAACTGCCTTGGATTTGAATTGTTACGCAATGTTCTCAAGGCTTTTCAGTATATGCAACTGGCAAGTTAAGAGCTCTCATGGCCAGTGTAGTTGAAATGCAGGTCTTCTTGCCAAATCTGTTAAGTAGTCTGATCTCCATTACTTGGCAGCATTTCTTGTTTGCTTTCCCATTTGCTCCCTTGGAAGATTCTGTGGTCACCATTGCTTAATCGGTCACTGTATTTTTACGTAGGTGCTTGTGGGATTCGACCACTCTCTAAATGTGATCTGGCTTCTGGGGGGGGGGGGGTCCTAGTTAACATATATATCATTAAGCACAGTCAAAAACCTTATGAACTGGAGATATTACCTAAGGTCTGGGTAGAGGATGGCTCAGGTGCTTCCTGAAATTAGCTTCAGCTTTGGATAAGTCTTTAGATTCCTAGTTTAAAGCCTCATTTATCTTATGAAAAGCATCGCCAAAGGATCATTCCTCAGGTGGTGAAGCCTAGGATAAGGCGTCTTCAGAATCTAACCCAGTATACTGCTGAGGAGGAAAGTGATGCACATAAACTAACATCTTCTCCCAGGAGAGGTGTCCCTTTTTCTTTTCCCAGGTGAGGTTCCTGGAACAGGATCCTTTTCTAGAGTGGGCTGCCTGGATTTCATGAAATCCATGAAGTCCTGAGCCAGGCTATGTCCTGTAATGAGATCTGGGTTGAAGGGCCTAGTAATTCAGTCAGCACAGGCTGGGGCAAACTTACTGCTTCTTCAGCTTGGGAGTTCTTGCTGTGGAAAAGGCCTTAGGTCACAGACAGGCAGCACCAACCTTGATCCAGCTCCTAGACAATTCTTCCCTTACAATCCCCAAGGAGATACCACCTCACCCTTGGTCAACAGGACCCTGACATCAGAAGCAGAGTCTTGCACTGCAGTCATGGATCAAATAGGCAGCAGCCTAGAGTCTGACTGAGGACTGGGCCAAAGGCATAGTGGTCTCACACTGGGCCACGCAGGATGACTCTGGCCTAAGAGCATTTGGACAATGGGGCTATGAAGGCACTTCACCTGTCTTGGTGACAAGTTTCACATTCCTCACATCCTTTAGGCATTTGTCTCTGCTCTCTTCTTGGGTGATAGCCTGGGATCCAGAAGATGTCAGTGCATGTGAAGGCCCAATCCTTCCTGACTCTAGGTGCTGCTATGAGGGATTCAGCCCCATCCATTACTGTTTTATTATTAAACCTCACACAGTAAGGACAGTTAGGGATTATGTAATGAGGCCCAAAGCAAAAAAAGGAAATGAGAATGGATATCCTTGTGGGGCATTTGCCACAAGAAATGCAATTGTGAACTTTCTTAAACATCAACAAAATCCATACAAAAATATGAAAAGTTTCCCAAATGGTATTTCTCTACAGATGCTCTGCTAGAACAGGATGTCTGAGAGACTGATGACTATCAATATGGCCTTCCACTGGACTGCATTGAAAGAAAACAATGAAAGTTATATATGCATAGAGACAGATATTCCTACAAAAATAAGTCCAGAACTAAATCAAAAAACAAACCTCCCTGGTGGACCCCAAACAAAAGAAAGAAGTCATAGCCAAAATTAGGAAGTGCTACGTCCAGTATGATAAAAACACTCTCATCAATATAAACAAACTATTACTTGGGCAAATTAAGTCTGCTAAGGCAAAATTTGAGGTAAAGATACCCTCCCAGGCAAAAGACAACCACAAGGATTTCTTTAGCTAGGTCCAAAATCTTAAAGGCAGTACACAGCAGTGTGCAGAATGGATTGTAAATGTAGCCCCCTACACAGAGCCAGATGATATAGCAAATCTTCTGGCCAACAAATTCAGCTCAAATTTTGACTCAATCTCTCCCTCAGCCGTCCCCATGGAATACCATCAAACAATGCTCCCCCCCAAGTATCACCAGGGAGCACATCCTATACTCATAGGTTCATAGGTAAGTACCCTGCATCTATGACAGGAACACCTTAATTATTATGCCAACCCTCACCTCTCTAAAGCCAAAATCACTGCATCAATGGTCTCCAATAATGTCCCT
The DNA here is from genome assembly GCF_019279795.1 of Protopterus annectens. Taxonomy (NCBI): domain Eukaryota; kingdom Metazoa; phylum Chordata; order Ceratodontiformes; family Protopteridae; genus Protopterus; species Protopterus annectens. The sequence goes on from NC_056728.1 coordinate 1,329,068,925, forward strand.
GGATGCCTTTTAAATAGCCTAAAACATGACTGGGACCACTGGAGTTACTGTTTAACCATAGCCTCCAGACAGGCTTTGTGCCACGTGAATGGAAAACTGCAATGGTCATCCCCTTGCACAACAGTCATCAACAAACCCCAGGAACTACAGACCCATAAGTCTGGTTGGTCCCATATGCAAAGCCATGGAAAAATTATCATGGAAATGATTAATAATGACATAGCACACCTTCAAACATTGGCTCCAACCCAGTTTGGTTTTGTCATGGGAAGATCATGCCTTCTCATCCTGGTAGACTTCTTTCAGGAGATCACCAGACAATGCATGATGGCAAAATGGTGCATACTACCTACCTTGACCTGGCTAAGGCATTTGATGTAATAACCCACTTGGACATTGTAAACAAATTCATGGATATAGGCATAAACCCATAGGTTACACGCTGGATAGCTACCTGGCTCTCAGATAGGATTCAGAAAGTTAGGGTTGAGGAGACTACCTCAGCAAAGAGGACAGTCATGACTGGAGTACCTCAGTGTTTTGTGCTCTGTGCTGGGTCTGCTCCTTTTTTGCATCTACTTCTTGGAAGTCAAGGCCAATGTCAAGAGCCTCTGGCTGACCAAGTTTGCAGGTGCTTACAAATTAGGAGCAGTCAAAGAATCCCCCCAAGACAGTAACATACGACAGGAAATGATTAACACAGACAAATGGCTGGTGCCAAAGCCATGGCTTAAAACTCAATGCCATGAAATGAATAATAGTACCATTTGAGAAGTCAGCCACCCTAGTAAATTGTCTCATTGACAGTACACCCCTAAGAGAAGAACCAGTAGTCAGGGATTTGAGCACATATGTAGATAGTAACCTGGCTTTCAACCAGCATGCATCTAAGGTAGTTCATAGGTTCATAGGTTCATAGGTAGGTACTAGGGTATTGGCCCTAGGGCCTATATAAGCCTAGCCAAAGGTACTCTGGCTTTCGCCACCCAAGAAAATTATTTTCCTGTGCCACTGTTGAGCAGATCCACAGTAAGAAAATCATTCTATGTTGCTCAACTTATAAGCAGGGGCATGGCATCAAGGTCCAAGGAAGTCATTGTTCAACTGTATTCAACCCTCTTCAGGCCCATCACTGAGTACAGTGTCGCCAGACCAAGCACATGCAAACAACTGGAACACTCACAAGTGTTCCTCACAAATAGAAAACAGGGAGTAAACAGCATGATCTATGCAGATTGCTTCAAACCTCTAGCTCTATATTCTGTTTTCTACAGACTGTTCAGTGGCGATCAATGCCTGGCATACAAGGCATCCTTGGATCCCACTCTGATGGACCTTTTGTATATCCACAAATGAACAGTATCAGAATTACTAAATCTAGGGATTTAAACTTTGCCTGTGACATAAGTAGGACATGTTGGAGGATCAGGTACGTGTCTCAGAGAATTTCCCTTGCCTGGAACAAGCTTCCAATTTACGTGAGGCAGAACACTTCCCTAACCCTATTCAAGAGAAACCTGGAACAGTGGATGACAAATCAGGAATACACCCCAGGTCTAGCATCTATGCCTCTAATGGACAGAGATAGCCTGTAAATCTTGCCCTAGCTTACATATACCCCCTTAAAATAACCTCTAAGGCACATAAACTTGTTGGATACAATTGGAATGTTTTGCTAGGCATATAACGGCCCCATTGGTCCTTAGCCTGGTATACACCTATGAACCTATGAACCTCAGTCATGACTTGTAGGGACAACAGAAAGACTTGTACCCAGCTAACAAAAGGAACTCTTGATCTTTGGAGGATTCCTTATAATCGTAACCTTATTATTATCATTCCAAGGGGCAATTCAGATGTTTCACTAGTGCAAGGGATATTTTCAAAGAAGGCAATAATGCTACCATATTCTGCTTTTAAATCTATAATCCAGCAACAAAATTCATTCCACATGTAAATACATGCAAGGGAAGAAAAAAATGACTGTACAGACAGTACAACCTGGGCTCAAACCCATATCCAATCATTGACTGTGTGACACTAAATTAGTCCCTTAACATCATATGCTATGATCCATTTTAAGGGTTTGACAACAGGTAGCATAAAGACCTATCTATTAAAAAATGCACTACCTCAGATAGGTGTGTATCTAGCCTTGAAATACACAAGTCTGGCAATTTTTGCAAGAGTTAGATTTCAGCTTTTTCAGTGGATCTGAAATAACACGCATGAAGACAACCAAGCCATTAATTTAATATGTACCATAGGCCAACATCAAAGAATCTGCAGGAGATGAACTTCCATCAAAAATACAATATATATTGAATTCATTTTGTGTCCAGATTACACAAGCTGCAAGTGCAGGCAAGGGTAAACCTATTAAAACATGCAAGACAAAAGAGCACAGAGCGCATAAAATGGGCAAAGCTATTTTCTGTACAGCAGGAAGTCTTAACTGCTGCACTGCTGGGAGATGAGGAACGTTTATGAATCTGTCTTTCTCAGAAAGGTGTATGTGTTGTTTCTGACACTAGCTGATATAATATCCTTCATAATTTATACATCCATGCTTGCCACTGCACAAACCTGAGGATCTTTGCATTCCTATTACATGGAAAAGGAGTTTTGCACGCAAATGTACACATACACACACACACACACACACACACACGCACACACACACACACACACACACACACTTCCCATCTAAATGTTTTTAAAGCATAAATTAATTGCACTGCATGATATTTAATTTTTGAATGTTATAATTGCCATACAAATGTGCAGTTGCATGAACAATGATGCTAAACATGCTGCTTGTGTTTCTCAATTTATCAAAACTTTGGGAAAAGAAAATCTTTTCACCCTTCTATTTTAAAATGTGTGGTTTATAATGTAGATGTGCATGGGCAGAGACAGAATCCATTGGTAAAGTATGTTATGCTGTACAAACACTGGTTGTGATGACAGACAATCACGTCTTTGAACACTTAGCCTGCCCTTTTTCTTGCATACTAGAAAATCTATGTCCTATGTAATCTAGCATTTTCTTCTCTCCTTCTCTCTCTCTCTCTCCATAATGCCATTGTCTTTCCCATTCATTACTGAATTTCGTAACTGTTTCTGAGTCTGTCATACTTTAAGTAGGTTGTTCCTTTGCTTCACCACTATTTGCTTAAAGCAATACTTCTTTATGCCTCTTCTTAATCTCCAGCTTATATTTTATATCATATCCTCTGGTGATTATGCATCAGTTTTTAAGGGTACCTCTGTGGACTCTGTAGGGTCCCTCATGGTGCTCCAACCTTTCTATCATATTCCTGCATATTTTTTAAGATTCTGCCTATAAGCGCTCTACTGTTCAATGTTTACATGGCTCCTGCTGTAAATCATTGCCATTCTTACTACTGTGCTCAGAGCTGCAGCCATCTTTTGATTACCTTACAAAATTGAAATCCTGAGCTAACCTGCTGGTGCATGAGTAGGGTGTCTGCCTGCACCGCTGGTGACCCATATTCACAGAGTTGCATGCAGTCTGCTGTGTCCATTGATGGTGATGAATAAAAGCTGTGCCTGCATGTCTCCTTCTGGAGAAAATAGTAGAGTTGGGCTCTAAGGGGCAAATCACCAGTCTGAATTCCCAGTAAACCAGAGGCATAATGGAGGTACCTAACATTTCCAGAAGGTGTGCTTCCTGGTAAGGAATACTATACAGAAATAAATTCCCCTCCATGTATGAGAAACCCATTTTATAGCCAACATAAAACATTGCTATGAGGAGCCATGTGGATATGTATGGCTTAAGCATGCAAGGCCCCCTGCTGCAGCATGATGTATGATAGTTGAATGCCAAATTTTACCAAACTGGAACAAATTTTGGGTGGGGCTATGAAGGTGGCAGTATTCAGCAGAACAGGGCCTAAGGGACTGCTGGAATTCTGGGGACAAAAATTCAGAATAATCATGCAAAGAAACAAACAAATAAATAAAATGTGAGGTCTTCAGAAATTCAAACAAAACTACAGATAGCAACTTTTTCTAGTCTCAGTACAGATATATAATAATTTAATTTTTGTTTTGCTGATGTGTCTTTCTGTACATTCATACCGGAAACAGATCATTATTATTACTAAATGATACAGAGTGCCGACACGCACAAATCTAATCTACGTATAACTGAGTAACTTAGGTGTTGCTTTCTTTTACTTTATCAAAGCATTTGGCATGGTATCACTCAAATTTTAATAAACAAATTTACCAGGCATAAAGTGAGTCACAAGGCAAATTTTTGCAAATTCTTCCCTATTTTATCTTTTCTTGCCCTCCTTGGGACTAGAGGGAATTTTTGAATGCTTAGGCTGGCTAAGCTTGTAATAGTCTGCAGACTGATTGTCTAGTCCTTATCTTTAAGCCTATGAACCTATTAACATGGAGTACTGATAGTTCCTAATATAAGTAACTACTAATTTTTTTTATTGTGATAGTAACAAGGTCAAAGGGGAGCCAAAAACTATTATGAGACTATTCAAAAACACAGAAACCAAGATATGCAGGTGCCATAAAATAGGCATTCAGAGTATAAGATACAAAAGCTGGAAAAATCAGAACAACCAAGAAGCATGGAGTATATATATATATATATATATATATATATATATATATATATATATAGTAAGAAAAATTAGAGGAAGTGTCATATATACATACACATACACACACACACACACACACACACATATATATATATATATATATATATATATATATATATATATATATATATCTATATATAGATATATATATATAGGGTCCCTTTTAGATCGGCGAAAAATCAAAACCTTGAATGGCTTAGATGTCGAAAATGCCATTCTTCGTAATCGCTATTGTGAGATCGCAGTACAGTGAAGATAGGAAAATTTGCCCTTTCCTCACTGTAATGCGATGTTGGAGTTGGAATATATATTTAGTGGGGGCTGTGGGGGGGCACAGCCCCCCACAATAGCGATTTTGATTTCCACTCGTGAGCATTCGATATTTTGAAATTTTGTCTATATATATATATATATATATATATATATATATTATGAGTATGGGAGATACTAGTACTGAGGCATGTGTGTCTTTGAGCGAAATACTGATAATGGGATGTCTGTCACATGACCTTGCATTTTTAGTTAGCCTGAAGCAGCACTTCCTGGTATTATTATCTGTATCTGTATATCCTACAAGCCTGCATATAAAACACATTATAAAAATGAAGCTTACATGACACTTGAAGATGAGTTTTTTTTTTTGCTGTGCATTTTTGGGTATTCAGGCTATTTCTGACTTTTCATACGCTTCTACGGTATCAAATTAACTTGAAATATAAGGCAAACTGTGATTTGTCTCATTTTTAATAAATAATGTATGCAGTCCTCATTTTCATATTCCAGTAATTTCACCATTTAAATGTTTTATTTTCAAGCAGACAGTCTAAGATCTCACTGAGTTATAGTGTTTCATTTTCCATGCATCACTGAAACATCAGTTCTGCATTTGCATTTCTTCATTTGATGGCTTTAAATATATTCACTGCAATCATCAATGACTTTGAAACTTCATGGAAAGCTATAAAAAATACAATTTGAGTGAAGATTGGACCTGTATCTCATTATCACTTGACTTCTCAAAAAAGCTGAAAACATAAGTCCAGCAAGATAATGACCTTGAACCAGAACCCCTGCATATTTTAGTACTTACTAGGAAGTCCACTTTCCACAACAGAAGCCACTCCATAATGCCCATAGCCCATAAAGCTCAACAAACTGAAATCCCTTATGTATGAGCAAACCACAACCTTTCTTGGAGATTTCAGCTGTCCATCCATAAACTGGCTAACTTATGCCAAAAAAAATAAATGTGAACAACAGTTCTAGGACATCATCAATATACTCACTGGAACAGTTAGCTTCCTCCCCTAATAGAGGCTCGAACCTATTAGATCTGGTGCTTCTTCTGACCAAGATGTCTCTGTTGTTGTACGAAAGTCCTTCTATATTGCACAGCTTATAAATAACGGGATTGTGCCTAGATCTAGAGATATCATTGTCCCCCTTTACTCACCTCATTAGGCCAATCATTGAATATAATGACCCTTTGTCATGTATCTGTCCAGACAAATGCAATAACTGGAATGCTCACAGATACACCTTATGAGAAGGATACAAGACCTAAACATCATGTCCACTATCAACAAACACAATGCCCTGTCACACTATACTTGGTATCCTACAGACTGCTAATTGGTGACCTGTGTTTGGCATACAAGGCATCCTCCGGCCCATTACTGATGTATTTACTGTACATCAGCAAGTCAAATGGCATCAGAAATGCTTAGTATAAGGATTTAAATCTCTTCTGCAACATCAACAGAATGTTTTGGAGGGACAGGTATATTTTGCAGATGATACTGCTGCTGTGTAACAGACTCCCAATCCACATAAAAGAAAGTTCATCACTGTCCATATTCAAGTGCAACTTAGTTCTATTGATGGGAAATAGAAATTTTACCCCCAAGACTGCCCTGTATTCTACTTATGGACAGATGCAACCCCTAAATGCTTTATCACATGCATAGGTCCCCTCAAATTACCAATGGTATGATCCCAGTTATTCTCTTTGGAGGTATTATATAATTATCAACCACAGAGTGGGTAAGGCCAATCTATAACCAGATGGGATAGGTTATTTTGAGCGCAAAAAGGGGAAGTTACCTAAGTTTAAAATGGCTTGCTAGGGCAGCTAGCCTAGTACTTACCCATGAGCCTATACTGAGTTAATATTAAATTCCTGTCTCACACTCTGACCTAGGGGTTGTCACAAACATACTAGCAGTCAAATTTAGTTCAAACTATTCCTATCTGCCTCGTCCTTTCATTCCTCATTATTCTATGCAGTCAGCAACCCCAACCCCACTCCTGACCCCCCCAAAAAAATACTTCAGATCAAATGCTGGAAGTCCTTTCCAAAACCAAAACCAAAACCAAAGTTAGCTTTATGGGCTCTGACAATATACCACATTGTTTACTTGCTAGTATGAAACAGTGTCTCATATACTCCCATGTAAATATAACCTCAGCCTTTCTGCCTGTTGCATACATGAAGTCTGGAAAAGAGCTGACATTGTACTGCTCCACAACAGCAGCCCACCAGTTAACTGAACAACTGTAGCCCAAGCAGCCTTACTAGCTTATCTGTAAAGTAATGAAAGGCTCCATCATGAATTTTATAAACAAGGATGCTACTACAGTACTTTGAACATAACCAATTTGGATTTGTGAAAGGAAAACCATGCCCTCTTGACCAAGTTGATATCTTCAAAGCACTGAACGAAGGCAGATCAGAACACAGCACTAATGTAGATTTGGCAAAGGCATTTGACACTATCCCACATTTCAGCATCATCAATAAACTGAATCAGCAATAGTATAACGGTTATATAACTTGCTCGATACCAAACTGACTGGCAGAATAAACTCAGTCAGGATTAGTGGCACTCTGTTCTCTTAAAGACTTGCCACCAGTGGTGACCTCAGTGTTCCATTCCAGGACAACTACTCTTCAGTATATTCTTTGCTGTCATTATGACTGATATCAAGGATCTCTGGCTGACCAAGACTGCTGATGGCTGCAAATTTGGAGGAGCCATCATCACTGCAGATTATGACCATACTCTTCATGAAGGCCCCTCTATACATATTCATGGTGTCAAGACCACAGACTAAAACCCAGTGCTAAAATGTAGTATAATACCATTTGGGAAACAGGAATGATCATGCACCTACCACGTAAATGACACTCCTTCAAAAATGATACTGTTATTAGAGACCTGGAGTTGTTCATGGACAATGAACACTCCTTTGATGACCACATATCAACAATCATTAGAAAATCCTTCCACCTAGCCAAGATAATTACTAAAGGCATATCTTCCAGATGCAAAGAGGCTATAATCCCACTTTACACTTTTAGTAGGCACATATTAGAATATAATGCCCCCATTTGGAAAGTACCTGTCCAAAAACATGGCCCAAGAAGAAAATGTGTTCTAATTTCTCCACAAGAAAACTCTAAAAATAAACTACCTAACTTACAAAGAACACATGAAAGTTCTGTCACCCTCTTCTGCCTCCTATTAACTCTGAAGGAGCAATCTCTGCTTGGATGACATCACTGACAATGACCAGGTCCTGCTTATCCTGCTGCACATTCTTAAAACTGAGGACAGATGCATGCATGCCTAGTCTTAGTGCATAGCCTATGCTAAAGTATAAATATGACATGTAGGTAAGACAGATATCTGTCCCAAGGGAACCTCTATCTCTACAAATGTTAGACAAAGCATATCCCTTACTCTGTTTACATCTAGTGTAGCCATAGGGATGGGTAACACCAAATTCACATGATGCCAGCCATTCATTCCCTTATGGGCAGTGGAAGGCATTACACTTCACTGGGCCTATTAACACTCTTCTAGACTTACTGCCTAGTACATGCCTAGCAATCTGTAAATCCATAACCTGCACAGTGTGCAATGCTTCCTTGCATTACAGGTGAAGAAACAATCAAGGTATTCACTACTTTGAACCTTGTGTGGGGGCAGGCAATACATATGTCTTGATAAGCAAATTTCAAGCAAACTGCAAGCTGGATAAATCTCTGACATATGTAAGGCATTTTTTAACCAGAGGGTATGGAAGTCAATTGATGCTTATGCAACTATGCTAAAACACAGAGTAAGGGTAGGTTCTCCTTCACTAGTACTACAAGGGAGAAAAAACTCAGTACATTTATTCCCGCTAGTGTGCGTTATTTTCATCCAAGCATTAGAAAAATAACTAAATGCAAATCATTCAAAAAGCAACTAGAAAAATGTCTATAAAATAACATATAGCTGTACTTGCTGTATGAACCACAGACAGAATGACTTCCTCTAAAGTCAGATATTTTACATCAATATCATACCGTGTATATATCTTAAGCACTAACATTGTATATATAAAAAAACATATCACCGCTCCATCAGCACATAAAAATACAAAACAAATGAAGCACACATTGCAGAAGGTTCTACATTTCAATGTTAAAATGATTAAGCAATTTCATGCACATAAAAATAATCAAACTTTAGCAGATTAACATCTTTTTTATTTTCACAAGAAGAAGACATTATACAAAATCAGTCACATAAAAATACATTGCCAAAACACCCAATAAAAATGACTAATACTTTTAAATATACAAAATGTAAACCAGTTGATATTACTAACTTAGTTACGAATGTTAATATATTTATATCTTAAATGCCTTTTAACTCAGGCTTTATGTATTTATTTACTTATTTAAATTTGTTAACTGGGTAGAGTGCAACACAAATGGCCAATTTAATTTAAGATTTAGGCTAGGAAAGCGTTACAGTTTGACCATTACAGAGCTATATTACAAGAGGTAGCTAATATATAATTATACAATTGTCAAGAATACACAGAAATTAACAGGAATTATATACAGTAATAAAGATAAACATGCATTTATGTAATCTCTGCAGAGTCAAAGAGACAGGTGAGCCAGTGTACACATTTGTATGCTATTGTTACATAATTATAGACAAATTAATACATTTTTTAACAGTGAGTTATATAAATGAGACTGCTAAAAATACTGACCTCAAGCTTGAATTAATGCTGCAGTTCATTAGTATAACAGGAGTCTTAAGAAGGAAGAACTTAAAGCAGAGGGAATAGGGAAGGTGTCAGCCAGTTGGAGTTAATGGCTTAGTAGGTTATATGATCTGATATATTACATTGGCATTTTGGTAGTTTTATGGGGTGTATTTTCAGCTGAGAACAACATTTTGGGTGAGAGGATGTGTCTTTTAAGTGAAGTTAGTATGATTCCCAGATTGTGAGACCTAGTACAAAAAGCAGTGGTTTGTGCAATGGAATTTAGTGTGTGAGGCATGTTCATAGGTTCATAGGTTCATACTAGGCTATCTGCCCTAGGGCATTTATAAGCCTAGCCAGAGTGTGTTTGGCTTTCGCCACCCATTTTAAATGAATTTTGCTATGCCCTTTTTTGAGGTTAGTATACTGTGCCTCTGTCTAACAGTGACACAGAAGTGATACCCGGGGTAAACCTACGATCTCCCATCCACTCATCAAGATTCCTCTTGAAGAGAGTCAATGAGGGACTCTGCCTAACCTGGACTGGGATTTTATTCCAGAGTGAAGGGAACCTCTGGGTTATGAATCTGTCCCTCCAGCATGTCCTATTTATTTCAGCGCTGAGGTTCAAGTCTCTCGAGCGCGTAGCTCGATGGGATTTGGATTTTCTGAGGTGCGGCATGTCCATTAATTCCGGGTTGGACATGGCTTTATACATCAGGCACAGATCGCCTCTGAGCAGGCGGTATGCCACTGAGTACAGCTGGAGTTTCTTTAACCGGGCAGCATATGGCATCTGTTTGAGCCCTTTGATCCTCTTGGTGAGGTACTTTTGGGATCTTTCCAGTTGCTGCAGGTGTCTGGTAAGGTACATCCCAAAAGGGGCATTGTACTCAATTATGGGCCTGATGAGGGATGAGTAAAGAGGCACAATGACCTCCCCTGATCTAGATGTGAATCCCTTCATGATTAGGTGGGCTACATAAAATGTTTTTCTAACCACTTTGGCCACGTGGTTTTCAAATGAGAGATTGCTATCAACTTGGGTCCCCAGGTCCCTAATTACTTCTTCCGTACTTAATGGATTACCACCTATGTGGTAATTTGTGGGCACTTTGTTTTTGCCAAAGGGGATGACTATACACTTTTTGGCATTTAGCTTGAGACCATGGCTCTGGCACCAGTTGTCTGTTTCTATGAGGCCCTTTTGGAGGATGCTTGTGTCGGCTGGAGATTCGATTATGACGCCTAGTTTGCAGTCATCTGTGAACTTGGTCAGCCACAGTCCTTCCGTGTTGGCCTGTACCTTCGAGAAATATATACCGAACAAGAGAGGTCCCTGGACTGAGCCTTGTGGGACGCCACTTGTAACTGGTTTGGAGTCTGACATGGCTCCAGCAATTCTAACCATGTGGGTTCTGTCCTTGAGCCAGTTTGCAACCCATCTAGTGACACAGGGGTTTATATTTAAGCTGGTGAGCTTATCTATAATGCCCGAGTGGGGTATTGTATCGAAGGCTTTTGCGAGGTCCAGGTAGGCTGTGTGGACCACCTTCCCCTCGTCAATGGCCTTGGTGACTGTTTCAAAGAAATCAACCAGGTTTAAGAGGCAGGATCTACCCTTAACAAAGCCAAACTGGGTAGGATCCAGTGTCTGTAGGTCCCCAATATCTTTATTTATGAGGTCCATGATGATCCTTTCCATAGCTTTGCAGACCAAGCTAGTCAGGCTTATGGGGTGATAGTTTCCAGGATCCGTTGAGGCACCACCTTTGTGGAGAGGGACCACTGTTGCTGTACGCCACTCTTTGGGTACATATCCTGTAGTAAGGCTGAGATTGAACAGTAGTTTTATGTTTGGGTTTAGCTCTTCTTGGAGTTCATGTAGGAGGCAGCCCGGGACACCGTCTGGTCCCATTGATGCTGTGTTTTTTGCTTTGGAGAGGGTGGCTCTTACCTGAGCATCTGAGATGTCAGGGGGGCAGCACTCTGCTGGGATAGATATTTGCCCTTTTGGTGGGGAGGGGGGGGAGAAGTTTGCGCTGAACCTGTCAGCCAGGATGTTGGCAATGTCTGTGGGTTTGGTGTATTTTTTGTCATTTTGGACTAATTCTGAGCATATCTGGGAATTCCCACCCAGGTTCCTAACATAACTAAAGAAAGCCTTGCGATTATCCTTAGTGTCCTGTGCAATTTTTATCTCGAAGCTGGCCTTAGACGATTTTATAAGTGCCCGTAGTTTTTTGCTAATACTGATCAGAGATGCCTTCCCTTTTTGGGATTTTGCTCTATCATGTAGTAGCTTCCTCCTTCTATTGTATAGTTTGTTTATGGCTGGGGTCCAAGAGACAGGATGCCTGCCTTTGGGGGATTGGGTCTTGGTTTTATTTGGGATTGCATGATCCATGCATTCCTGAAGGTGTTCATAGAATGCGTTTATAAAGGATTCTGCGGTCTGGGCCATATTTTCCACAGGCCAGGGGGCTTTGAAGGATTCCACCTCGGTTTTGAGGAGTGTAAAATTTTCTTTAGAGAAGTTTCTCACTGTGGTTTTCTGGGCAGGGTGTCGGGTCGGGATGTGAATATCCAGTGAGATTAGTTTATGGTCTGATCTTACCAGTGAGGGATACACTTCTGGTCTGGAGCATAGAGCCCCCATGTTGGTGATGATCAGGTCCAGTATGTTTTCTCCTCTTGTGGTAACAAGTTGTTCCATAGCATTTGAGTTTATAAATTCTAGGAACCTTTGGGCTAGGGTGTTGGAGCTAGATTAATGCTTCCAGTCTATGTATGGGTAGTTGAAGTTGCCCAACATAAAGGTGTTTGGAGAGACCTTCATATTTTCCAGTGTTCTCAGGAAGGCCGAGTGGGGTTCCTGGGTTTGGAAGGGTGGTCTGTAGCAGGCTATAAACTGGAAGGCAGTTTTACCCACTGTTAGTTGCACATGGATAGTCTCTGATGCTTCGTGCTGTGCCACCAACCTGGAGGTGTGGGTAACTTTGACGAATATTGATACTCCCCCTCCATTTGTGGTTTGGTCCAAGTTTTGGGGACGAAAAGCATGGTATGAGGTATAACCTGGTAGTGCTGGGGTGTTCTCAGGAGCCTTGAACCAGGCTTCTGTTACTGCACAGATATCAATGTTCTCCATGCTAAGGAGAGTTTCTATTGAGTGCATCTTGAGGTTTATACTTCTGGCATTGAGTAGCATTACTCTTAGTTTCTTATTCCTTGTGATACCTATGGAGGTGGGTTTGTCTTTTGAGCCTTGCCTAAAAAAGGCACTATGGGAGTGGCAAGAGCCTTTGCCAATATCTGAAAGCCCAGGGGTGACAGGTGCAAGCCGTACCTAGTGAAGCATCGTGGCTTGTCGAGCATGTCATCCCAGGCTGACAGGCATTGGATCCCCTTTGAATGACACCAGTACTTAAGCCAATTGTTGAAATTGATCATCTTGTCATCATATTGTGGCATCATTCTTGGTGAGGGTAAGATGCTACTCAAGGTCAGGGTCATACTGGCCTGGGCTACATGCTCAGAGAGCTCCTCTATGTCTCTTTTCATGTAGTCCAGGGAGGTACATCTCAGGTCATTCACACAAGCATGGACAATGACTGAGTCATATTTGTACTTGCCTTGGAGTGACCTGAGTGCTTATGTTATGTGGCAGATCCTAGCACCTGACAGGCAGCTCACCGTGACCTTCTCCTTGTTCAGCCTGGTATGCGGGACGTCAGTGTGCCTGATGATAGAGTCACCTATTACAAGTGTATCAGGTGTGTTGTTTAGCCTTAAGGTCTGTGACTGTTCAGCACACTGGCTTTGTGAGCTATGTGTTGCACGTGTTTTGTTTTGGGGTAGCAGTTGCTTGGGTGTCTGCTTTGGAGGTCTCTGCTGCTTAGGCAGATTTTTATTTAGAGCCTCCGAGTATGTTTTTGTGTGTTTTTGTGTTTGGTTTGCTGTCGTGGTAGGCCTATGTGAGACTGGAATTGTAGTGAGTGTGGTTTCCTTCTGCTCCTGACTGGTTATGCCAGTACTGAGTTGAGAGAGCTTAGCCTCCAGTTTGGCTATATGGTTGCATCTCTCACATGTGTTGGAATTTGTTGGGAGGAGGAGAGGGTTGCCTGTGTACATGAGGCAGTTGTAACATTGCCTCAAGATTCCCAGATTCACCAGCTGGACCAGAGAGGAGATTCACAACTGACATTTGGACATGCTAGAATGCTAGAATAGTATTGGGAATTCCTTTATAATTGAAAAAAGGGCCAATGGGGAACAAGGTACTCAAGGGGAGTTTGTGAGAGTGTAGTGCTTTTAATTTTTTAGTGCTGACTTATATAATTGCTTTAGTGAGCAAGTGCCAGGCTTTAGAGTAGGAATATTGTGTTTATTATGAGAACAAGATCAGTTCTAAGGGAAAAAGTAAAGAGCAGACTTTGTGGAGCCAAGAATGGTTTAAACCCAATTAAGCAGAGCTGCCCGATGCTGCGCTATGCGCAAAATCATGCAAAGCCGCACCAAAGCGGGTTTTATACAGGGGGACCTGAAAGAGCTAGAAATTTGCCAAAAACGGCCAATAGACTGCCAGATTCTGGTGCTGGGAACACTGCTCCAGGGATAGATCGGCTGCTCTACGCTGCCCACTGCCACTGGTGAACAAAGAAGCCTCCCTTTATCCAAGAAAGGAAATGGGCAACACAGGAACTTTCCAAAAGTCCAGAATACAGCAAAGCCTGTATTTGGACTACTCTAGGTCAGGAAAGACGGGAAAAAAGGATAATTTTTTTGTGTTTTTTCTTTTTTGCAACAAACAGCAGGAAAATGCAATAAATATGTAACACAAGCTAGCGCACTTGAGTGTGTAGCCTCAACAGATAAATGCAACAAACAGGACAAACCTTAAAAGTGCAGGTGCAAAAACAACTTTAAACAGTTTAAAAAGTTCAAGAAGCAGAAATACTTTCAGTTTAGCTAGATTGGACAGTCGCCCAGGTAGTAGCAGGAAAAAAAACAACTTTCTCAGGTTAGCAGTCGCTCTTTTAGCCTCTCTGCTGCTAGCACCACTCCGCAGGACCACCACGAGCTTGGCTGAGTAGTAACAAGTGCAAAAACCGCTCCAAAGCGGGTTTTATACAGGGGGAATTGAAAGAGCTAGAAATTGGCCCAAAACAGCCAATAGGCTACCAGATTCTTGTGCTGGGAACACTCCTCCAGGTAGAGATAGGCTGCTCTAAGCTCCCCACTGCCACTGGTGAACCAAGAAGCCTCCCTTTATCCAAGAAAGGAAGGAAATGGGCAACACAGGAACTTTCCAAAAGTCCGGAATACAGCAAAGCCTGTATTTGGACTACTCTAGGTCAGGAAAGATGGGAAACAAGGATAATTTTTTTCTTTTTTTTTTTTGCAACAAACAGCAGGAAAATGCAATAAATATGTAACACAAGCTAGTGCACTTGAGTGTGTAGCCTCAACAGGTATATGCAACAAACAGGATAAACTTTAAAAGTGCAGGTGCAAAAACAACTTAAAACAGTTCAAGAAGCAGAAATACTTGCAGTTTAGGTAGATCGGACAGTAGCCCAGGTAGTAGCAGGAAAAAAACACTCTTATCAGGTTAGCAGCCACTCTTTTAGCCTCTCTGTTGCTAGCACCACTCTGCAGGACCACGAGGAGCTTGGCTGAGTAGTAACAAGTGCAAACACTGCGCCAAAGCGGGTTTTATACAGGGGGACTTGAAAGAGCTAGAAATTGGCCCAAAACAGCCAATAGACTACCAGATTCTTGTGCTGGGAACACTCCTCCAGGGATAGATAGGCTGCTCTAAGCTCCACACTGCCACTAGTGAACAAAGAAGCCTCCCTTTATCCAAGAAAGGAAATGGGCAACACAGGAACTTTCCAAAAGTCCAGAATACAGCAAAGCCTGTATTTGGAATACTCTATGTCAGGAAAAATGGGAAACAAGGATAATGTTTTTGTATTTTTTTTGCAACAAACAGCAGGAAAATGCAATAAATATGTAACACAGGCTAGTGCACTTGAGTGTGTAGCCTCAACAGGTATATGCAACAAACAGGACAAACTTTAAAAGTGCAGGTGCAAAAACAACTTTAAACAGTTTAAAACAGTTCAAAAAGCAGAAATACTTGCAGTTTAACTAAATTGGACAGTCGCCCAGGTAGTAGCAGGAAAAAAAAAACACTTTTATCAGGTTAGCAGTCACTCTTTTAGCCTCTCTGCTGCTAGCACCACTCTGCAGGACCACGAGGAGCTTGGCTGAGTAGTAAAAATCGAAAAAACGCACCAAAGCGGGTTTTATACAGGGGGACTTGAAAGAGCTAGAAATTGGCCCAAAACAACCAATAGACTATCAGATTCTTGTGCTGGGAACACTCCTCCAGGGATAGATAGGCTGCTCTAAGCTCTCCACTGCCACTGGTGAACCAAGAAGCCTCCCTTTACCCAAGAAAGGAAATGGGCAACACAGGAACTTTCCAAATGTCCAGAATACAGCAAAGCCTGTATTTGGACTACTCTAGGTCAGGAAAGATGGGAAACAAGTATATTTTTTTGTTTATTTTTCTTTTTTGCAACAAACAGCAGGAAAATGGAATAAATATGTAACACAGGCTAGCGCACTTGAGTGTGTAGCCTCAACAGATAAATGCAACAAACTGGACAAACTTTAAAAGTGCAGGTGCAAAAACAACTTTAAACAGTTTAAAACAGTTCAAGAAGCAGAAATACTTGCAGTTTAGCTAGATCAAACAGTCGCCCAGGTGGTAGTAGCAGGAAAAAAAACACTTTTATCAGGTTAGCAGTCACTCTTTTAGCCTCTCTAGTGCTAGCACCACTTTGCAGGACCACGAGGAGCTTGGCTGAGTAGTAGCAAGTGCAAAAACTGCTCCAAAGCAGGTTTTATACAGGGGGAATTGAAAGAGCTAGAAATTGGCCCAAAACAGCCAATAGACTACCAGATTCTTGTGCTGCGAACACTCCTCCAGGGATAGATAGGCAGCTCTAAGCTCTCCACTGCCACTGGTGAACCAAGAAGCCTCCCTTTACCCAAGAAAGGAAATGGGCAACACAGGAACTTTCCAAATGTCCAGAATACAGCAAAGACTGTATTTGGACTAATCTAGGTCAGGAAAGATGGGAAACAAGTATAATTTTTGTTTATTTTTCTTTTTTGCAACAAACAGCAGGAAAATGGAATAAATATGTAACACAGGCTAGTGCACTTGAGTGTGTAGCCTCAAAAGATAAATGCAACAAACAGGACAAACTTTAAAAGTGCAGGTGCAAAAACAACTTTAAACAGTTTAAAACAGTTCAAGAAGCAGAAATACTTGCAGTTTAGCTAGATCAAACAGTCGCCCAGGTGGTAGTAGCAGGAAAAAAAACACCTTTATCAGGTTAGCAGTCGCTTTTTTAGCCTCTCTGCTGCTAGCACCACTCTGCAGGACCATGACGAGCTTGGCTCAGTAGTAGCAAGTGCAAAAACTGCTCCAAAGCGGGTTTTATACAGGGGGAATTGAAAGAACTAGAAATTGGCCCAAAACAGCCAATAGACTACCAGATTCTTGTGCTGCGAACACTCCTCCAGGGATAGATAGGCAGCTCAAAGCTCCCCACTGCCACTGGTGAACCAAGAAGCATCCCTTTATCCAAGAAAGGAAATGGGCAACACAGGAACTTTCCAAAAGTCCAGAATACAGCAAAGCCTGTATTTGGAATACTCTAGGTCAGGAAAGACAGGAAACAAGGATAATTTTTTTGTTTTTTTTTTCTTTTTTGCAACAAACAACAGGAAAATGCAGTAAATATGTAACACAGGCGAGTGTGTAGCCTCAAAATGTATATGCAACAAACAGGATAAACTTTAAAAGTGCAGGTGCCAAAACAACTTTAAACAGTTTAAAACAGTTCAAGAAGCAGAAATACTTGCAGTTCAACTAAATCGGACAGTCGTCCAGGTAGTAGCAGGAAAAAAAAAACACTTTTATCAGGTTAGCAGTCACTCTTTTAGCCTCTCTGCTGCTAGCACCACTCTGCAGGACCACGAGGAGCTTGGCTGAGTAGTAAAAAGTGCAAAAAATGCGCCAAAGTGGGTTTTATACAAAGGGACTTGAAAGACCTAGAAATTGGCCCAAAACGACCAATAGACTATCAGATTCTTGTGCTGGGAACACTCCTCCAGGGATAGATAGGCTGCTCTAAGCTCTCTACTGCCACTGGTGAACAAAGATGCCTCCCTTCATCCAAGAAAGGAAATGGGCAACACAGGAACTTTCCAAAAGTCCAGAATACAGCAAAGCCTGGACTACTCTAGGTCAGGAAAGACAGGAAACAAGGATATTTTTTTTTCTTTTTTGCAACAAACAGCAGGAAAATGCAATAAATATGTAACAGAGGCTAGCGCACTTGAGTGTGTAGCCTCAACAGGTAAATGCAACAAACAAACAAAACAAACTTTAAAAGAGCAGGTGCAAAAACAACTTTAAACAGTTTAAAACAGTTCAAGAAGCAGAAATACTTTCAGTTTAGCTAGATCGGACAGTCACCCAGGTAGTAGCAGGAAAAAAAAACACTTTTATCAGGTTAGCAGTCACTCTTTTAGCCTCTCTGCTGCTAGCACCCCTCTGCAGAACCATGAGGAGCTTGGCTGAGTAGTAACAAGCGCAAACACCACGCCAAAGCGGGTTTTACACAGGGGGACTTGAAAGAGCTAGAAATTGGCCCAAAACGGCCAATAGACTACCAGATTCTTGTGCTGGGAATACTCCTCCAGGGATAGATAGGCTGCTCTAAGCTCCCCACTGCCACTGGTGAACAAAGAAGCCTCCCTTTATCCAAGAAAGGAAATGGGCAACACAGGAACTTTCCAAAAGTCCAGAATACAGCAAAGCCTGTATTTGGACTACTCTAGGTCAGGAATGACAGGAAACAAGGATAATTGTCTTGTTTTTTTTCTTTTTTGCAACAAACAGCAGGAAAATGCAATAAATATGTAACACAGGCTACAGCACTTGGGTATGTAGCCTCAACAGGTATATGCAACAAACAGGACAAACCTTAAAAGTGCAAGTGCAAAAACAACTTTGAACAGTTTAAAACAGTTCAAGAAGCAGAAATACTTGCAGTTTAGCTAGATCAGACAATCACCCAGGTAGTAGCAGGAATAAAAAAACACTTTTATCAGGTTAGCAGTTGCTCTTTTAGCCTCTCTGCTGCTAGCACCACTCTGCAGAACCACGAGGAGCTTGGCTGAGTAGTAACAAGCACAAAAAACGCGCCAAAGCGGGTTTTATACAGGGGGACTTGAAAGAGCTAGAAATTGGCCCAAAACGACCATTAGGCTATCTGATTCATGTGCTGGGAACACTCCTCCAGGGATAGATAGGCTGCTCCAAGCTCCCCACTGCCACTGGTGAACAAAGAAGCCTCCCTTTATCCAAGAAAGGAAATGGGCAACACAGGAACTTTCCAAAAGTCCAGAATAAATACAGCAAAGCCTATATTTGGACTACTCTAGGTCAGGAAAGATGGGAAACAAGGATAATTTTTTGTGTTTTTTCTTTTTTGCAACAAACAGCAGGAAAATGCAATAAATATGTAACACAGGCTAGCGCACTTGAGTGTGTAGACTCAACAGGTATATGCAATAAACAGGACAAACTTTAAAAGTGCAGGTGCAAAAACAACTTTAAACAGTTTAAAACAGTTCAAGAAGCAAAAATACTTGCAGTTTATCAGGATTGGACAGTTGCCCAGGTAGTAGCAGGAAAAAAAAACACTTTTGTCAGGTTAGCAGTCGCTCTTTTAGCCACTCTGCTGCTAGCACCACTCTGCAGGACCATGAGGAGCTTGGCTGAGTAGTAACAAGCGCATAAACTACGCCAAAGCGGGTTTTATACAGGGCGACTTGAAAAAGATAGAAATTGGCCCAAAACAGCCAATAGACTACCAGATTATTGTGCTGGGAACACTCCTCCAGGTATAGATAGGCCGCTCTAAGCTCCCCACTGCCACTGGTGAACCAAGAAGCCTCCCTTTATCCAAGAAAGGAAATGGGCAACACAGGAACTTTCTAAAAGTCCGGAATACAGCAAAGCCTGTATTTGGACTACTCTAGGTCAGGAAAGATGGGAAACAAGGATATTTTTTTTTTTTTTTTTTTTTTGCAACAAACAGCAGGAAAATGCAATAAATATGTAACACAAGCTAGTGCACTTGAGTGTGTAGCCTCAGCAGGTATATGCAACAAACAGGATAAACTTTAAAAGTGCAGAAGCAAAAACAACTTTAAGCAGTTTAAAACAGTTCAAGAAGCAGAAATACTTGCAGTTTAGGTAGATCGGACAGTCGCCCAGGTAGTAGCAGGAAAAAAACACTCTTATCAGGTTAGCAGCTGCTCTTTTAGCCTCTCTGTTGCTAGCACCACTCTGCAGGACCACGAGGAGCTTGGCTGAGTAGTAACAAGTGCAAACACCGCGCCAAAGTGGGTTTTATACAGGGGGACTTAAAAGAGCTAGAAATTGGCCCAAAACAGCCAATAGACTACCAGATTCTTGTGCTGGGAACACTCCTCCAGGGATAGATAGGCTGCTCTAAGCTCCACACTGCCACTAGTGAACCAAGAAGCCTCCCTTTATCCAAGAAAGGAAATGGGCAACACAGGAACTTTCCAAAAGTCCAGAATACAGCAAAGCCTGTATTTGGACTACTCTAGGTCAGGAAAGATGGGAAACAAGTATAATTTATTTGTTTATTTTTCTTTTTTGCAACAAACAGCAGGAAAATGGAATAAATATGTAACAAAGGCTAGAGCACTTGAGTGTGTAGCCTCAACAGATAAATGCAACAAACAGGACAAAGTTTAAAAGTGCAGGTGCAAAAACAACTTTAAACAGTTTAAAACAGTTCAAGAAGCAGAAATACTTGCAGTTTAGCTAGATCAAACAGTCGCCCAGGTAGTAGCAGAAAAAAAAACACTTTTATCAGGTTAGCAGTCGCTTTTTTAGCCTCTCTGCTGCTAGCACCACTCTGCAGGACCATGACGAGCTTGGCTCAGTAGTAGCAAGTGCAAAAACTGCTCCAAAGTGGGTTTTATACAGGGGGAATTGAAAGAGCTAGAAATTGGCCAAAAACAGCCAATAGACTACCAGATTCTTGTGCTGCGAACACTCCTCCAGGGATAGATAAGCAGCTCAAAGCTCCCCACTGCCACTGGTGAACCAAGAAGCATCCCTTTATCCAGGAAAGGAAATGGGCAACAGAGGAACTTTCCAAAAGTCCAGAATACAGCAAAGCCTGTATTTGGAATACTCAAGGTCAGGAAAGACGGGAAACAAGGATAATTTTTTTTTTCTTTTTTGCAACAAACAACAGGAAAATGCAATAAATATGTAACACAGGCTAGTGCACTTGAGTGTGTAGCCTCAACATGTATATGCAACAAACAGGATAAACTTTAAAAGTGCAGGTGCCAAAACAACTTTAAACAGTTTAAAACAGTTCAAGAAGCAGAAATACTTGCAGTCCAACTAAATCGGACAGTCGCCCAGGTAGTAGTAGGGAAAAAAAAACACTTTTATCAGGTTAGCAGTCACTCTTTTAGCCTCTCTGCTGCTAGCACCACTCTGCAGGACCACGAGAAGCTTGGCTGAGTAGTAAAAAGTGCAAAAAATGCACCAAAGTGGGTTTTATACAGGGGGACTTAAAAGACCTAGAAATTGGCCCAAAACGACCAATAGACTATCAGATTCTTGTGCTGGGAATACTCCTCCAGGGATAGATAGGCTGCTCTAAGCTCTCCACTGCCACTGGTGAACAAAAAAGCCTCCCTTCATCCAAGAAAGGAAATGGGCAACACAGGAACTTTCCAAAAGTCCAGAATACAGCAAAGCCTGTATTTGGACTACTCTAGGGCAGGAAAGACGGGAAACAAGGATATATTTTTTTCTTTTTTGCAACAAACAGCAGGAAAATGCAATAAATATGTAACACAGGCTAGCGCACTTGAGTGTGTAGCCTCAACAGATAAATGCAACAAACAGGACAAACTTTAAAAGTGCAGGTGCAAAAACAACTTTAAACAGTTTAAAACAGTTCAAGAAGCAGAAATACTTGCAGTTTAGCTAGATTGAACAGTCACCCAGGTAGTAGCAGGAAAAAAAACACTTTTATCAGGTCAGCAGTCACTTTTTTAGCCTCTCTGCTGCTAGCACCACTCTGCAGGACCACGACGAGCTTGGCTGAGTAGTAGCAAATGCAAAAACTGCTCCAAAGTGGGTTTTATACAGGGGGACTTGAAAGAGCTAGAAATTGGCCCAAAACAGCCAATAGACTACCAGATTCTTGTGCTGCGAACACTCCTCCAGGGATAGATAGGCTGCTCTAAGCTCCCCACTGCCACTGGTGAACCAAGAAGTCTCCCTTTATCCAAGAAAGGAAATGGGCAACACAGAAACTTTCCAAAAGTCCAGAATACAGCAAAGCCTGTATTTGGACTACTCTAGGTCAAGAAAGACGGGAAACAAGGATAATTTTTTTTTTCTTTTTTGCAATAAGCAGCAGGAAAATGCAATAAATATGTAACACAGGCTAGCACACTTGAGTGTGTAGTCTCAACAGATAAATGCAACAAACAGGACAAACATTAAAAGTGCAGGTGCAAAAACAACTTTAAACAGTTTAAAACAGTTCAAAAAGCAGAAATACTTGCAGTTTAGCTAGATCGGACAGTCGCCCAGGTAGTAGCAGGAAAAAAAACACTTTTATCAGGTTAGCAGTCACTCTTTTAGCCTTTCTGCTTCTAGCACCACTCTGCAGGACCACGACGAGCTTGGCTGAGTAGTAACAAGCGCAAACAGCGTGCCAAAGCGAGTTTTGTACAGGGGGACTTGAAAGAGCTAGAAATTGGCCCAAAACAGCCAATAGACTACCAGATTTTTCTGCTGGGAACACTCCTCCAGGGATAGATAGGCTGCTCTAAGCTCCCCACTGCCACTGGTGAACAAAGAAGCCTTCCTTTATCCAAGAAAGGAAATGGGCAACACAGGAACTTTCCAAAAGTCCAGAATACAGCAAAGCCTATATTTGGACTAATCTAGGTCAGGAAAGACAGGAAACAAGGATTATCTTTTGTGTTTTTTCTTTTTTGCAACAAACAGCAGGAAAATGCAATAAATATGTAACACAGGCTAGCGCACTTGAGTGTGTAGCCTCAACAGGTATATGCAATAAACAGGACAAACTTTAAAAGTGCAGGTGCAAAAACAACTTTAAACAGTTTAAAACAGTTCAAGAAGCAAAAATACTTGCAGTTTATCAGGATTGGACAGTCACCCAGGTAGTAGCAGGAAAAAAAAACACTTTTGTCAGGTTAGCAGTCGCTCTTTTAGCCACTCTGCTGCTAGCACCACTCTGCAGGACCATGAGGAGCTTGGCTGAGTAGTAACAAGCGCATAAACTACGCCAAAGCGGGTTTTATACAGGGGGACTTGAAAAAGATAGAAATTGGCCCAAAACAGCCAGTAGACTACCAGATTATTGTGCTGGGAACACTCTTCCAGGTATAGATAGGCCGCGCTAAGCTCCCCACTGCCACTGGTGAACAAAGAAGCCTCCCTTTATCCAAGAAAGGAAATGGGCAACACAGGAACTTTCCAAAAGTCCAGAATACAGCAAAGCCTGTATTTGGACTTCTCTAGGTCAGGAAAGATGGGAAGCAAGGATAATTTTTTTGTTTTTTTTTTCTTTTTTGCAACAAACAGCAGGAAAATGCAATAAATATGTAACACAGGCTAGCGCACTTTGGTGTGTAGCCTCAACAGGTAAATGCAACAAACAGGACAAACTTTAAAAGTGCAGGTGCAAAAACAACTTTAAACAGTTTAAGACAGTTCAAGAAGCAGAAATACTTGCAGTTTAGGTAGATCGGACAGTCGCCCAGGTAGTAGCAGGAAAAAAAATATTTTTATCAGGTTAGCAGTTGCTCTTTTAGCCTCTCTGCTGCTAGCACCACTCTGCAGGACCACGAGGAGCTTGGCTGAGTAGTAACAAGCGCAAAAAACGCACCAAAGCGGGTTTTATACAGGGGGACTTGAAAGAGCTAGAAAGTGGCCCAAAACGGCCAATAGACTACCAGATTCTTGTGCTGGGAACACTCCTTCAGGGAGAGATAGGCTGCTCTAAGCTTCCCACTGCCACGGGTGAACAAAGAAGCCTCCCTTTATCCAGGAAAGGAAATGGGCAACACAGGAACTTTCCAAAAGTCCAGAATACAGCAAAGCCTGTATTTGGACTACTCTAGGTCAGGAAAGACAGGAAACAAGGATATTTTTTTTTTCTTTTTTGCAACAAACAGCAGGAAAATGCAATAAATATGTAACACAGGCTAGTGCACTTGAGTGTGTAGCCTCAACAGGTATATGCAACAAACAGGACAAACTTTAAAAGTGCAGGTGCAAAAACAACTTTAAACAGTTTAAAACAGTTCAAGAAGCAGAAATACGTGCAGTTTAGCTAGATCAGACAGTCACACAGGTAGTAGCAGGAAAAAAAACACTTTTATCAGGTTAGCAGTCGCTCTTTTAGTCTCTCTGCTGCTAGCACCACTCTGCAGGACCACGAGGAGCTGCTAGAAATTGGCCCAAAATGGCCAATAGACTACCAGATTCTTCTGCTGGGAACACTCCTCCAGGGATAGATAGGCTGCTCTAAGCTCCCCACTGCCACTTGTGGACAAAGAAGCCTCTCTTTATCCAAGAAAGGAAATGGGCAACAGAGAAACTTTCCAAAAGTCCAGAATACAGCAAAGCCTGTATTTGGACTACACTAGGTCAGGAAAGACGGGAAACAAGGATAATTGTTTTTGTTTTTTTTTTTCTTTTTTGCAACAAACAGCAGGAAAATGCAATAAATATGTAACGCAGGCTAGCGCACTTGAGTGTGTAGACTCAACAGGTATATGCAACAAACAGGACAAACTTTAAAAGTGCAGGTGCAAAAACAACTTTAAACAGTTTAAAACAGTTCAAGAAGCAGAAATACTTGCAGTTTTGCTAGATCAGACAGTCGCCCAGGTAGTAGCAGGAAAAAAAACACTTTTATCAGGTTAGCAGTCGCTCTTTTAGCCTCTCTGCTGCTAGGACCACTCTGCAGGACCACGAGGAGCTTGGCTGAGTAGTAAGAAATGCAAAAACCGTGCCAAAGCGGGTTTTATACAGGGGGACTTGAAAGAGCTAGAAATTGGCCCAAAACTGCCAATGGACTACCAGATTCTTCTGCTGGGAACACTACTCCAGGGATAGATAGGCTGCTCTAAGCTCCTCACTGCCTATGGTGAACAAAGAAGCCTCCCTTTATCCAAGAAAGGAAATGGGCAACACAGGAACTTTCCAAAAGTCCAAAATACAGCAAAGCCTGTATTTAGACTACTCTAGGTCAGGAAAGACAGGAAACAAGGATAATTTTTTTTTCTTTTATGCAACAAACAGCAGGAAAATGCAATAAATATGTAACACAGGCTAGCGCACTTGAGTGTGTAGCCTCAACAGGTAAATGCAACAAACAGGACAAACTTTAAATTACAAGCGCAAAAGCGCGCTAAAGCTGGCTTTAAAGCAAGGTATTAAAAAGAGATAGGAAATGTAACAAGGGTACCAAATGATCAAGATTTGTAAGTCTGAATGCTGCAGAGTCTTATGTTATTCTGGAAGCTAGTGGAGAGTAGTTTGGTTTACTAGTAGTTTGAACAGCTGTGATCCAAAAAGAAGGCCTGACCTTTGACAGAAAACCATTTTGCTATTTATAGTGATTTGTAATAGTGTTGGCTATATCACAGCTACCCATTCAGCAGTGTGCGTATGTCTTATGATTTAATCATAATGACTAATATTGATGTGACACCACAACCTCATACAAAAAGGTGAAGAAAGGATTGACGATGATGCGTACTGAATATGCATGTTTTAATGTCAAGTGTTTAAATAAGAGTGTGATTTTGTTTTGATATACATGCTATTAAGAGGAGGTCTCATTCAAGGAGGGATAGTAAAATGCATTTTCCTGTTGCAATTCTGGAGAGTTTTGAGAGGAAGAAGGAGATTAGGTTAGTCCAGTAAAGTAATGGGCTTATTTTCTTTCCTGGATTGTCTGTATGTACTAAGAAACTGAGAGAAGGATCTACTCAGAGTCACAGATATTTAAATAAGTTAGATTTTCAGTAGTGGCGTTGTCATAGTCAGTGATTTGCAGTGTGAAGATAGCTTTGCTTAGTTTTTGTTTTGTACCAAAGAGCATATTTTTTTGTTTTGGATGAATTGAGCATACGTTTATTGTTACTGATATAGTGAAATCAAGTGGAAGAAGTCTGACCAATGATATTTTTGTAAAAATGTGTGGAAATTATTTGAACTGTATAGTGCCACGTCATCAGCATAGATAAGAGTTGGGGGGTACAGCAGATCCAGGGACAGTTTGTTGATATACAAGGAGAACATGAGAACACCAAGTATGGATTCATAATAACCAGTTCATTCAAACCTGGTGGGACATTAGCCTTTGATCTTAGCTGCTGCTATATAACCTTTCTTTTGATTAATATAGCTAAATCTCCCTTCCTTTTTATCTAATTATATTCCTTGTAAAATAAAACAATAAAAAAATAATAATAAAAGCCTCCTACAGTTGACTTTTCTGTATGTCTATATAATGCATTATATCTGTCTTTGTTATCAAAGCATAAATGTGGTCCCTTGGCCTCAACATCCACTTTCTTTCTTCCCTACCTAAAGAAAAAAACTGTAGATGAGTCATAATTGGCTACATGCATTTCACTGTCCATATTACAACTCCTAGGTCCATCTGTATGAAAAATTATACCATTGGTTTCATACATAAAAATGAGCTATTCACCATCTTCTTCTTCTTCTTCTTCTTCTTCTTCTTTTGGCTGCTCCCATTAGGGGTTGCCACAGCAGATCAACTGTTTCCATTTCTTCCTGTCCTCTGCATCTTGCTCTGTCACACCAACCACCTGCATGTCCTCTCTGACCACATCCATAAATCTCATCTTAGGCCTTCCTCTTTTCCGGTTACCTGGCAGCTTCATCCTTAGCATCTTTTTCCCAATATACTCTGCATCCCTCCTCAGCACACGTCCAAACCAATGTAATCTTGCCTCTCTGGCTTTGTCTCCAAACCTTCCAACCTGGGCTGACCCTCTAATATACTTATTCCTAATCCTGTCCATCCTCATCACACCCAGTGCAAATCTTAACATCTTCAACTCTGCCACGTCAAGCTCTGACTCCTGCCTTTTTGTCAATGCCACTGTCTTCAACCCATATAACATAGCTGGTCTCGCTACCCTCTTGTAGACCTTCCCTTTCACTCTTACTGCTACTCGTCTGTCACAAATCACTCCTGACACTCTTCTCCACCCACTCCATCCTGCCTGTACTCACTTCTTCACCTCTCTTCCACACTCACCATTATTCTGAACTGTTGATCCCAAGTATTTAAACTCATCCACCTTCGCCACCTCTACTCCCTGCATCCTCACCATTCATCTATCCTTCCTCTCATTCACACACATATATTCTGTCTTAGTCCTGCTGACCTTCATTCCTCTTCTCTCTAGAGCATATCTCCACCTCTCCAGGGTCTCCTCCACTTATTCCCTACTTTCACTACAGATCACAATGTCATCTGCAAACATCATAGTCCATGGGGACTCCTGTCTGATCTTGTCTGTCAGCCTGTCCATCACCATTGCAAATAAGAAAGGGCTCAGAGCTGATCCTAGATGTAACCCCACCTCCACCTTAAACACATCCGTCACTCCCATCGCAGACCTCACTGCTGTCACACTACCCTCGTACATATCATGTACCACTCTTACATACTTCTCTGATACTCCCAACTTCCTCATACAATACCACAACTCCTCTCTAGGCACCCTGTCATATGCTTTCTCTAAATCCACAAAGACACAATGCAACTCCTTCTGACCTTTGCTGTACTTCTCCATCAACACTCTCAGAGCAAACATCGCATCTGTAGTGCTCTTTCCTGGCATGAAACCATACTGCTGATCACTAATCATCACCTCCCTTCTTAACCTAGCTTCCACTACTCTTTCCCATAACTTCATGTTGTGACTGATCAGTTTAATCCCTCTGTAGTTAATGCAGCTCTGCACATCACCCTTATTCTTAAAAATTTTTACCAAAACACTTTTTCTCCATTCCTCAGGCATCCTCTCACTTTCCAAGATTTCATTAAACAATCTAGTTAAAAACTCCACTGCCGTTTCACCTAAACACCTGCATGCTTCCACAGGTATGTTATCTGGACCAGCAGCCTTTCCGTTCTTCATCCTCTTCATAGCTATCCTTACTTCCTCCTTGCTAATCCACTGCACTTCATGATTCACTATCCGCACATCATCCAACCTTCTCTCCCTCTCATTCTCTTCATTCATCAACCCCTCAAAGTACTCTTTCCATCTGCTCAACACACTCTCCTCACTTGTGAGTACGTTTCCCTCATTATCCTTTATCATCCTTACCTGCTGCACATCTTTACTAGTTCGGCCCCTCTGCCTAGCCAATCGGTACAGGTCCTTTTCTCCATCCTTAGTGTCCAATCTTTTATACAACTCTTCATACGCCTTATCCTTAGCCTTCACTACCTCTCCCTTTGCCATGTACCTCATCTCCTTATACTCTTGTTTACTTTCTTCATCTCTTTGACAATCCCACTTCCTCTTCACCAACCTCTTTCTCTGTATACTCTCCTGTACTTCTTCATTCCACCACCAGGTCTCCTTGTCCTCCTTCCTCTTTCCAAATGTCACACCAAGCACCTTTCTAGCCATCTCTCTTACTAGCTCTGCTGTAGTTGCCCAGCTATTCGGTAACTCTTCACTGCCACCCAGTGCCTGTCTTAACTCTTCTCTGAACATCACCTCACAATTACCCTTTTTCAATTTCCACCATTTGATCCTTGGTGCTGCCCTCACACTCATCCTCCTCTTCTTGATCACCAATGTCATCCTACAAACCACCATCCTATGCTGCCTAACTACACTTTCCCCTTCCACCACTTTACAGTCTATAATCTCCTTCAGACTGGTCCTTCTACATAACATATAATCCACCTGTGTGCATCTTCTTCCAATCTTGTATGTCACCCTATGCTCCTCCCTCTTGTTAAAATACGTATTCATCACAGACATGCCCATCCTTTTCACAAAATCCACTACCATCTGACCTTCTGCATTCCTTTGCTTTACACCATACCTACCCATCACTTCCTCATCCCCTCTGTTCCCTTCACCAACATGCCCATTGAAATCTGCTCCAATCACCAGTCTCTCACCCTTGGATACAGTCATCACCACTTCATCCAACTCACTCCAAAATTTTTCTTTCTCATCCATCACACACCCAACTTGTGGAGCATATGCACTAACAACATTCATCATTACACCATCAATTTCCAGCTTCATAAACATTACTCTATCTGACACTCTTTTCACCCCCAAAACACTCTTAGCATACTGTTCCTTCAGGATAATGCCTACGCCATTTATCCTCCCATCCACACCATGATAAAACAATTTGAAACCACCTCCGATACACCTAGCCTTGCTCCCCTTCCATCTGGTCTCTTGCATACACAATATACCAACCTTCCTTCGGTCCATCATATCAGCTAGCTCTCTCCCTATACCAGTCATACTGCCAACATTCAAAGTTCCAACCCTCACTATCACAGTCCTAGCCTTTACCTGCCTTCGGGCATGCCTTCCCCCTCTTCTCCTCATTCGGCCAACAATAGCCCAATTTCCGCCAGCACCCTGTTGGCCAACAGTACTGGTGGTGGTCGTTGTTAACCCGGGCCTCGACCAATCCAGTATGTATTTCTGTACTGTTGTCTGCATGTATGATTTGGCAAACTTTTACGCCGGATGCCCTTCCTGATGCAACCCTCCCCATTTATCTGGGCTTGAGACCGGCACAAAGAAATACACTGGCGTGTGCATCTTTAACAACCACACAAGGATGTCTCTTTTCCCTTATTACTTTGTTTATTGTGCATCAGTGCTTCTAAAAGGCCACTGAGACTGCTGTACTTCTAATAAGTAAATTCTGGACTTGCACTTACTATCTACTGTAAATTCGAATTAGCCCTCAACAATTTCCAGTTTCTCACAATGACATCTTTTACCCCTGTGCAATCCATTAAATATTGTAAACATCCTCTGTATATTAACATTTTTCCTTACTCATTAATCCTAGTGGTGATAGATCAAAATAACTCTTCTTCTCTTTTGTAACTTTCCCTAAAACCAAATTAACAAAGTTCTCCACGTAACCCCCTTTTTCAAACATTCTTTAATACTCGCCCACTACGTGAGAAAAATATTAATTTGCTGAAGTTGTTCTACAAATTCTAACTTGCAAACTTTTAGCTATATTCATTTAATCACTGTGAGTGGGCACTGTTAAACTGTACAAAAATGGTGTTATAGACTTTTTATCTGAAAATCCTAATTGCTTTCACTCACATTCCAAACATTTTAATACCTGTGAATCTAAAAATGTATAGTGTTCATTTCATAATGATTTTATGTTTTAAAAGTTCAGAGGTCTCATTAATATATTCATAGAAATCATGCAGTTGGTCAACCTCCCTCTCCCTATAATACATAAATAATCAATGTAGCAACAAAAAATATATACTGATGAAAAGTTGAACTAATAACAACCTTGTTTTCCCATTCAGCCATTTCTAAAGTCACAATGCTAGATGATGTCACTGCCCCCATTGCAACACCAGTCAAATGCTTAAAATATGCATTGCCAAAAAGAAAGATATAATTGTTTAAAATCAGTTCAAACAAGCATCAATGCTCCTTTTCTTTTCAGAAATGGAAAACTCTGGTTCAACATTATTTTCAATTTAAGCAGATGTCTGATACATTTTTGGGAAATAGGCTGATCGGCTGTTTCCCTTGTGGTACTTGTACTATGTGCACACATTTGTAAAGGACAGAGTTTGCCTCTATCAATATCCACAAAAGCTTTGAAATTCTGTAATTAATTACTTGCAGTAGTACTAATGTGCTATAGTTTGCAATTTGCTTTTGTGTTACATTTTGTGTTGGTCAGACATCTTGTTTAGTCAGCCAAGAGACTATCAATTCACTTTACTGCTATACATTGCAGAAGTCAATGAAATGCATCTCATAAGCACAGCTTGCTTCATATCACTGCTCATTTTTCTTTTCTTTTCTGAGTATTGACAGAATAGTTTCCTTAGAGCAAAATTCCTCTGACATGCAAAGACAATTAGACTTCAAACAGAATTTTTTGTATTATTAATATTTTCTCACCTGGGCTAAATGAAATGCTTAAATTTCTTTAAAAGGATGTTGAGGTTCTTTATATTTTATTTCCCAGTAAATTGGTAAATTGGTTTATAAGTTTATATACTTTTTTCTACACACACACACACACACACACACACACACACACACACACACACACAGTGTGTGTGTATCGATTTTTATGTCTATATATATATATATATATATATATATATATATATATATACACACACACACACACACACACACACACATATATATATATATATATATATATATATATATATATATATATATATACATAAGGAACCAGCAACAACTACAGCACTTCAAATTATAAATAGCATGAATGCAAAAATAATAATGCGTAACATTCATATAAAGTTCACGAAGCGTTCGATAAGCACATAATATTTAGATGGCTGATTTAAGAACACATACTAGCAGGAACCAAACAAAATAAACCTGTTTTGCCACATGATGGCATCAGCGTGTAAAAGAAAATGGCTATATATATATATATATATATATATATATATATATATATATATAAGTATATGAATATACCCTACTCATTTTCACTACGTAACCCAAATGTCAACCTTCTAAACTTCAACCACATAAGGTGGACAAAGCAAATTTTGACATGCTGACATGCATGTGCAAAGAAAGAACCATGCATGCAATCTTTAAACTAAAAATCAAAATAAAAAGAGCTCCCCCCAGCACCCCCCACCATATATACTAACTACAAGATCAGACAATATTGAGGAAAGAGTATATTCAGAGAATGAAAAAAATGGAGTAAGCCCAGAAATATACCAAAAACCAAAAACACTGGACCAATGACCAAAAGGCACAACAGGAAGCTCCTGGATGCAGTAAAATCAAATTCCTTTATTAATGCCACAACAAGAATAAAAACACAAGCATTTTTGTCTATGGTGGTTGGTGGAAAGAGTATATTCCTCAACCCTGACAACTGTGTGATCTGATCTTACATATCTGTCAACCATCTGTTTAGTCGACGAAATGAGGTTGACTAGACAGATACTGAACAAAGATAATTTAGATTAAAAGTAGTCAACACCTACAGACACACACACACACACACACACACACACACACACACACACACACACACACACACACACACATATGAGTGGTAATGAGCATATCAAGTGTGTATAATGTTGACAGCTGTCTATTAACTGCATATGATTGACTAGGCAGTTGACTATTAGGTGTGCGAGACTGGGAAATTTACCCTTACTCTGTGTTTGTGCAATGTTAGAGTTTGTGGAGGGCAGCCCCCCCCCCCACCAAATGAGAGGTGATCAGAGGGGCTTGCCCCTTGCAAAAAACAATTTATATCCTTGAAACTAGGTGTGTTCACCACTTAACATTGCCACTCGCTCTCCAGAATTTACGAGTGACCTCCCTGCCAAAATATAAGCTCCTGGCCTAAAACATAAAGGATAAAAACAAAAACTCTGCCCAGACATCTATTCTGCTTGGGACCTTAATGTATGTTAACTGTTAATGTACTCCTCTTTCATGTGACCTCAAATTATGTTAAGGGTACAATATAAGGCTACCATTCTGTAGTAATTTCACTAGTGTAAGTGGTGTGCACACCTAGCTCGACAGACTACAAATATATCCCCCTTCCTCCCTCCCACCATATCGTGTCTTCTCCTGATGCTGCAATCCCTGTAAAACAGAAAAATAAAAAACTGAACACCATAAAGTAGTGAAGCCATACTTATACCTATTTCTCCTCCAGTCTTGCTTCCCCAGAAAACTTTTACTTACCTGATTGTTTTTTATTAATCGCAGCTACTTTCAGGATCCTGGTCCATCCCATCCCTAAAGGTCTGGATCTCCATTGGCTACTTTTCTGAACCTGCCCCCCCCCCCCAAATCACTGCATTTCAGAGGTCTTAAATTATCCAAATACCTTTGGAGCCATTTTCAATCTTCCAGGATAGCAGCCATTTCTGTCCTCTCACCTTGCAGCTAGGTGTGCTTGCCACGTAAGTCTTGCCTGGATTTTATATGTCTTTTTGTGTTAAGCAAAGGTTGCCTTTGTCTGCAATTTCTTTGTGTAGGAAAGTGTTATTGATAGTGTTCCTCATACACTGTGACCTTATTTTGTATTGTATCTAGCCTGGGTAATGTAAAATAGCCACACTATTTCACAGTTCCTGCTGGCAGAGATAGCGTTACAACCCGCCTTTGTCTCACATTATTGTAACTGTGTAATACTCTATGTATTTCCATCCATGTTTGAAATGTACAGCCTATATAGCATACAAATGAGTCTAATATAGTGGTTTCAATGTCATTAGTGCATGATCCACATGTGGCTGTTTGCAAACAGCTCCTATTAAGCAAGAATAGTAGTATTTACACTTTTTTTGTCTTTCTATTTGTTGCCCATGTAAACAAATCATAGAACTGCAGTAGGGTTCTTGATAATACTGTTACCGAGCAGCATTTACCTGCAAGGATAATTTTGTCTTATTTTGCTCCCTTGCCCTTTTTATGTAGATATTGGTTAATGCTTATATCCCTAGGACTGCCTTTTGAAAGTAATATATATTTTGTGCACTGCACCTCCTGGCTATGTTGCTAAGCATCGCATACTGCACATTATATTGCTAAACACATATTGTTTACCATTGTTGCATCTGGTGTTTACAGCTGCATCTTCTGACTGTGTTTATGTACTATATGCTGTAGAGTTTTGTTTTTTCTCTCTGAATAATGCATGTTTACACTACTGCTGTATTGTTTTACGAATAACGTTGTCGGAAGATAATCTTTTACTTTCATATACCTCTTTCCCGCCTGATTTTTTACTTGAATATTTTTCTCCCCTTTCTTTCTTTCAGTTAACATTGTCACTCGTTCTCCAGAAGTCACGAGCGACCTCCCACCCAAGACATAAGCTCCGGACCTAAAACATAAAGGATAAAAACAAGAACTCTGCCCAGACATCCATTCTGCCTGGGACCTTAATATGTGTTAATCATTAATGTACTCCTGTTACATGCAACCTCAGATTATGCTAAGGGCAATATAAGGCTACCATTCAATAGTAATTTCACTAGTGTAATTGGAGTGCACAATGAGCTAGAGAGACTACAAATATATCCCCATTCCTCCGTTCCACCATATAGTGTCTTTCCATGATGCTGCAATCCCTATAAAACAGAAAAATAAAAAAAGTGAACACCATGAAGTAGTGAAGCCATACTTATACCTATTTCTCCTCTAGTCTTGCTTCCCCAGAAAACTTTTACATACCTCACTGTTTTATTAATCACAGCTACTTTAAGGATCCTGATCCAGCCTGATCCGGGCTCACTCCACTCCTCTACCCTACCCCCATTCCCACCCACCACTACTTTCATTAGATTTATACTTCCTGTAGCTCCTCCTTTCCCTCCACCTGACCAATCCCATTTCAACATTTCATTAACATCCCCTCTCCTTTCCTACCTCTTGCTCTCCATTAACACAGCACCACCCACTTCCTCCTAAGCAATCACAACTATTTCTTAACCTCTACAATCCCACTATGTACCACATACCAAAACTTATATTGGTCCTATAAGCCCTTACTATTTCACTACTACTATTATCCTTCTCCACCTCCACACACTCTACATTAACAATATCCCCTCCAGCATCCACAACACTATCTACTAACTTACAACACAATTTAAAAGAGTTACTCCAACATATTTCCAACCCTATTAGTAAACAACAACCTGTGTTTAACCAAACCACACCTCACCCACATTCAAATAAAAGTGAAAGTAACCCAACATTACCCACAACTACCTTTACCAAAGATATATCCACCACACACCCTACTACATATCCTCCTGGTATTACCCCAATGTGGAGATGTTCACCCCAACCCAGGCTCAAAACAACAGCCAATATACACTACTTCCCCTAAATCCCATGATTTACAGTTTGTAACTATTAATGCATGTAGCCTCTGTAACAAAAACTACTGAATTCCATTCCTGGCTATCTCACCATGTAGCAGACATTGTAGCAATAACCAAAACCTGGCTTAAAACACATATATCTGACTCCGAAATTCTTCCACCAGGTTACAACATTCTTTGTAATGACAGACTCCACAAAAAGGGGGATGTGTAGTCCTAATCTATAAGGACTCCTTAACAATAACCAAACATCCAAAACCAGTTCCCACTTTCAATAATATGGAAATCCTTATAACATCCCTCCACATAAACCCTAATAAAAAACTCTGTATTGTCACCATCTATAGTCCTCCCATTCAAAACATCCCACACTTAGAAGATTTTCTATGTTGGATTAACCAAAATATCTCCCAAGAAACTTTTATTCTATCAACTGGCAAAACCTATCATCCAAAGCTCCTAACACTAGCATTAATCTTCATAGTTTTATACAACTTGTCACAGAGCCCACACATGCCCTAAACACCCATGCTGAAGCTGCACTAGATTGGATTCTTGTATCTCACCCCATTACTAAATCAATATTGGCACCCTCCCAAACACTCTAAGCAACCACCTACCTGCATACACTCATAGAACCCAACTACACATCCCCATAACACACAGATACAAATCTATCAGGATCCTCTCCCACTTTAACCAAATCATATTTATCACTGCCCTACAAGCAAAAAACTGCCCCCCATTAAAACCACTGCCCTAGATGATGCTGTTTACCATTTTAATAACATCTTTCTTAGTACACTAAACAGCCTAGTTCCTCTTTATACAAAAGGAACAAAATCTAACCATGCCCTCTGGTTAACTAAGCACACTAAACAAACATTCAGGTCTAGAGACAAAGCCTGGAAAATCTGGAAAAAATGTAGAACAATACAAAATGAATAAAACTATAAAACTCTTAGAAATTCTGCAAAAAATATCAGAAATCATAAGAAATCCTATTTATCCTCACAATTAACCTCCCAACATAATGATCCAAAAAATTCTGTAAATCTGTATCCTCCCTTCTTAACCCAGTAACATCAAAAACCCATCACCCTCCCCTGACAAAGACCCTCACCAGATGGCACAAATATTTAACTCCCACTTCATTGACACCATCCAAATCCTAGTCAAACACTCATTATCAAAAACCAATCCTAATTTCATGAATACACTACTAATATACCCCAAATCTACCTCTGCACACACTATACTCCCTCTAATATTATTATTCCACCCAATCAACCTTTCTCACTACAAGCCGTACCTACATTCCTAATTCAAAAATTGCTAACCAAACACTCTGCTCACTCTCTGCTAACTTGCAACCTGTAAACCTACAACTTGCAGCCACAGCTATAGATTACCCTGTTAGTATTCTTAGCAATCGTTCTATCACTGAATCTTATGTGCCCCAACTATGGAAAAAATCCATTATCACCCCACTACACAAAGGCGGAAATGCCCAAGTACTATCAAACTACAGGCCAATCTCCATTCTATCCCCACTATCAAAAATCCTGGAAAAATGCATACAAACCCAACTCCTAAAGCACCTCACCAACAGCAACCTCCTAACTCCCACCCAACAAGGTTTCCGCCCAGGTCACAGTAAAGCCACTCCTTCACTGAGACTGTGAATAAGGCTCTTGATGCCAGCCTACCAACCTCAGTACTCCTCAGTACTCCTGTTAGACCTGTCAAAAGCGTTTGACACAGTATCACACCCTAAGCTATTACAACACTTAGAAAAACTAGGATGCTCACCCAGTGTAATAACCCGATTTTTCTCTTACTTAAATGATAGGTAGCAATTGGTTAGATGGCAAAAACAACAATCAGAGTACCTACCAAACAATACAGGAGTCCCCCAAGGGTCTATACTTTTCAATATATTCATTAAAGACCTAAATAAAGCCTCCCAACAAAGCATATTGATTCAATATGCAGATGATTCAATCATCATTTCCTCCTCAAACAACTTCACAAACCTCCAGAAGATCACCCAAGATGCTTTCTTCTCCATAGAAACCCGGCTATATGATGCCCAATTAATGCTGAACCCAAAAAAAACTAAAATGCTACTATTCTCATCTAAACCTCCACCTGTAGATTTCAAAATCTTTTCCCACAACAAATCAGAAATTGAACATACGCAATATGCAAAATGTTTAGGAATTAATATCGATGACAAACATTTCTTTGAAAAACACACACTCAACACTAAAAAAAGCACTTCAAACTGGGAAAACAATACCATCATAAACTTTATCTAGATAAACAAACTAAGTTAAAAATAGTTAAGACTTTATTTATCCCATCTCTCTTGTATGGTAGCCCCATATTAACCAACCTCCATACATCCCTCAGTAATAAGCTGCAATCGTGCTACTACAATATAGCAAAATTTGCCTCCAACATGCCCAACCACAGACACCACTGCAAAGCTATCTCAAACTTGTCCTGGCTAGAATTTCAACACTATCACTATTACACTGAATTAACATACACTCACAAACTAATTTTCCAGCCTGACAGCTGTCCCGCACTACACTTATAGCATTGCCAGATTGTGCCATAACCTCCCCTCTTCAATTACTCAGCTTGACTCACTTAAGGCCTTTAAAACCACCATCAAAACCCACTTATTACACAATCCCAGCTGTACCTGTGAAATACCGTGTAAGGCCCCTTAACTTCAACAAATATACTATACTAGAACTTCTGCCTTAATCCACTCTGATACCTGTTATTCCTCTACTGATTCTTTTGTTTCTCCAGTTATGAAATGTATCAATTTTTTACTATGTTTTCTAGAAAACTCATGTGGATTGAAAGTCTGCTTTACTTTTCTTTACTATAGTCTCACCATTATTTATTTCTGAATGAATGTATATCACAGAGAATCTACAACTGCAAAATTATATTTGTTTCTGTACATATTCTTCTAAATTGAATGTATACCACTGAGAATCTAAATGTATCTCTGTAACATTAACTGTATTCTTTTATAATTATTGTAAAATACTTGTTTAACTGTTGGAGCTTTCCTCCGTGGACCTCCACGGAAAATGGGTCTCCGAACCAGTGGACTTTCCCGGTCAACAAATGTCAATATATATATGTATATATATATATATATATATATATATATATATATATATATATATATATATATATATATATATATGGGTCTAGGATAGTCTACCGAAAGACTATTTCACTGAAAGTGAAACAGGCTGTCACAGTTTCGCAAAAGCACTTTTTAACAGAAAAAATGCTTTCGCGAAACTTTCGTAAAAGTACACGGAATCGGGGGGAAGTGGTAGTGGGCGAGATCGGACTACAGTAGGATAACGGAATATTCCCTTTTCCCCACTGTAGTGCGATCTCAGAGTGAGAATATAACAGTAGGGGGGTGTGCATGGTTTTTTTTTGTTTTTGTGTATGTGTGTGTGTTTGTGTGTCTTTTACCTTCCATTTACCGAAACTGCTTTTTCGGTGAAAGCAGTTTCAGTAAACGGTGTTCGGTAGGGTTGGATTCAGACAATTGGTCTTTTGATCAACTGTCCTAGATCCATATTTATATATATATATATATATATATATATATATATATATATATATACACACACACACACACACACACACACACACACACACACACACACACACACACGACTTGGAAAGGTGTGAAACTGTGAATAACTAGCTTTTCATAAAAAAAGAAAGATAATTATTTCAGTTCCTCTGTCTTGCTGGATTAATTTTTGGGGTTTATACATTATTCTGCACTTCTACTGCCACAAGGTTGTGCTACTTGTAAAAGCTATCCGTTTCTATTTTAAACCCTGCTGGTCCATAGTCTTGCAGATTATTTCACAGTTAAGGCAGGACTGCATACTACTACCAGATTTCAGCCTTAGTGATTTATTACTGCATTTTTCCATAAACAGTCTTACTGGTAAATTTCTACAGAGTCTAGTGGCTTAAACTGTAGTAGAAGTTCAACAGTGAGATAATTGTCTCTGCCCCAGTTTTTGCTTCAGCGCTTTTATATTCTGTTTATCATTTACCTGCTTAAAGTTGCATTCTGTGTCTGCCCCATCCCCCACTAACACATTTAGGTAATGTTTGTAGAAGAGTTCCAATACTGGCTTTATTTGATTGAATGCCTCTTTAGCTAGCCTGCTTGTGTCTGTATTTTCTAACTTCCTATCCCCACCCTTTTGCTGGGTGGTTTTATAAGGCTGTGTCTCTGACCTCTACCCCTTATACTAATCTTTGCTATTGTCTGGTGTGTAAACTATTTAAATACTTTTCCCACTCATTGTTTTTCTATAGATCCATGATATTGAGTTCTCAGTAAACCTCCTTCACTACATGTTGTCTCCTGCTTATTTTCCAGGGACTCAGCAAAGCTTGGCATCCTAGCCTGTGCTCCAAAAGTGTTTTACTTGTCCCTGTGCCATCCAGGCAATGCTAAGTACTTTTCATTGCTAAATTTCACTTGCTTGAGTTATTTTGAGTGATCGCTGTTGTCTCCAGCTTTTATGTATGCATTTCTCTGTATTTATTGTAAAAAAATGACTCTTTCTTTCACTGTTATTGTCCTGAAATTGCCTTCAGCAAGGGATTTCCAGCTAGTTGATTAACTGGTTTGTGGTAGCATTGCACTTGTGGATCTCTTCTACTGTGTTTTCACATTAGAAGGACTGGGTTAATTCATCTTGTGGGAAAAGGTGTTTGCCTGGTGTATCTTAGTTGGAAAATTCACAAAAGGACATGTACTGTAATCATCTTGTTGTTCAGAAGGCTCATTAGTTAGTTTTCTTCTTCTTTTTTTTTTTTTTTTGCTATGCTGCTGCACATTTGCATGGGTTAGTAGCACTCTGTACAGAAGGAATCACCTAGAAATCATTTTTTCCCTGTAGATTGGTCCATAAAATTGTATGTGGTAAAGCAGCAACATACAGCAAATGCCTTGCATGCTGTCAAGATTAGAGCAGCTATTTGGGTGTCGAGTGGCAATACCTAATACCTACAGATTTGGAAGAATTGAGTATTTTGTAAACAAAGTTAGTAGACTTCATGCTGTTTAACATAATCTTCCCCAATAAAACACCCTTATTAGTCTGCACCAGCAAAGCACCCTTAATAGCCTGCTAACCCCACCTTCTTCTAGTTCACCAAAGGACTGGGCAGCATGAATATGCAATTTCCTAACCTCTCTGTAGCCAGCTTGGTGGATATGGGCGTCTTCAAACAATGTAGCAATTGTCTCATGTTTACAGACAACCACTTAATCCTTAAAGAAGCAGACACAGTATACAAGAGTTGTACTTACACAATCACACTGGGGGCTAAACACTTGAATACAAACACACATCATGTTGTCGAAATAACGTACATAAAACCTCCCTCACATAGTACACAACACGCACATAGTCTAAGATATGCTGAGGTACTTGAAAGCAATCTTTCTAAAGACCAAAGATCACCTAGACTACCAGATGTCGAAGCTATGCAGCAATCCCAAAGGCGCTCAGTAAAAATGACACCTAATACCATTCATTCAATCGCTCTCAGTGGAGCCCCAAATACTAAGCCCTTAGCACAAGTAAACACACTTCACAGTACTCTCATCATATTGGACTCCATTGTTATTTATTTCTGTATTATTTATTTTATTTTATTTATTTTACATTTGTTTACCAGGAAAGTCCAACTGGAATAAGACCCATTTTCAGTGGAGGCCCGGGGAGAAAAGCTCCACATATAGAGATTACACAAAACCTATGCAAGAAATTATACAAAAAATATACAAGACATACAGTACACCAGAAATTAAATTCTATGCTATTATATTATATTTGTATTATACAAATATAATATAATTATATAAATTATATAATTGTACAATTATATAAATAAATTATACAATTGTATAATTGTTAGATATAATGATTCCCCTCTAACCAGGCTGAACATGGAGAAGATAACTGTTAGTTGTTTATCTGGAACCAGGATCTGCCAAATCATGCACTCACTCAAGTCATCATACCATAGGCACGAGTATTATTCCATCATTGTCCATATAAGTGTAAATGACCTGAGATGCACCTCCCTGGACTATATGAAGAGAGAGACGTTATGGAACTTTTAGACTCTGTGTCTCAGGCTGGTATGATCTTAGCATTGAGCAGCAGGTTACTATCAGTAAGGATGATGCCACAATATGAGAAAAAAAAGATTGATTTCAAGAACTGACTGTCTTTCTGGTGCCAATCTAAGGGGATCCAATGTATGTCAGCTCAGGACGACATGGCTAACAGACTATGTTGCTTTGCCAAGGATGGTCTGCACCTTTATCCAAACATAGCAAAATCATCTGAATTGAACCTCAAGGTGTTACTTCTCAATGCCAGCAGCCTAAAAAAAAACTACACTCTCTCTCCAATCCCTCATCACACTAAAAAATGTAGACATCTGTGCAGTTAACCTGACATTGGTTTAAAGCAGTCAGTACCTTGGCAATACAAGGTTTCAGTGCCTTCCACACTTTTAGATCAATAATTGCACAGACAAGGGCTAAAGGAGGAAGCATCTCAATAGATATCAATAACAGGCATACTTTTAGGGTGGGCAAACATATGATGTGCTGGAGTTTCTCCATGTGCAAATCACCACAGACCAAATCCTGTACCATATCCTACCCTGCTATAGGTCACCCTCAGTGTCTTAAAAAGCTCACAATGTATACTTGGACTTACTGAAGACAATTACCATCCCACCTAATGCTCTATGCATGGGATACTTTTATTATGTCTCTACAGACTGGGAATTCTACATGGCCTCAAATCTACAGGTACAGAGATTCCTGGACTTTGTAAATACAAACACCCATGACTGGGAGCATATCAGTCTGCCAAAGGTGATTTCAGCAAACACAAAGAAACCAAAGCTGGTTCACCCAAACTGACTGATGAAAATGAAGATGCCCTTTTTCTTCACTGTTGTGGGATCTTAGAATTGGTATATATAATTCTGGGGGCTGTGGGGGTGCAGGGAAAGCTTGCTTCCCCCTAGAAAAAAATAGTTTTGATGTTCGATGAAAGCGGTTTGAGCAAACTGTTTTTGGTTTATTTGCATTCATCAAACCTGCCTTCAGTGGATTGACATGAATCCTCCTTGACCAAATACTGAATACACCCACTAGAGGCTCCAACATACTCATGCTCAGAAGTATGGGAGAAAGCTGCACCCTCACTGCCCCAGTGTCTCATCCTTCCTGGTAAGGTCCAACCATAATGCTGTGTTCTTCGAAATCAAAATCAACTCAATGATACCATTAAAACCAATAACAGGAACTATTTCAAGGCAAATTACCTTTTATTAAGTGATGATTTATCAAAATTCAATGCCCCTACAAACCTGAAGAACACAGCAGCCTAAGTTGAATTGCTCTCAGAAACTCTGACCAACCATGTCAATGGCTGCATAGAGGGTACTGGACCTACCAGAAGTAAGCCCAGTTCTAGCCCCAGAAACAAATTGCACTGGTGGCAGCCCAAATTAAACAGGATATACAACAAAAGGAAAAAAATATGGCTAAAATTAGGAAGGGTAATTCCCATAAAGAAAAAAACTCTCATCAAACTAAACAGGCAACTAAGAGGGCTAATTTGGTCAATTGAAGCCAACTATGAGATTAAGCCTCCCAGGTGAAAGATAACCCTAAGGCCTTCTTCAGCTATGTCATAAACCTCATGGGCGGTGCACAGCAATATGCTGAATTGGTGGTTACTCATGTCACATTCACAAAGCCTGGTGATATAGCAAAGCTGTTAGCAGGTAAATTTGGTTCCAACTTTATCTCCCCTCACCCCCAACCCCCCCCCCAAAAGATGTCCTCAAACTTAGTCCCTACATCTATAACTAGGAACCATGTACTGGCTGCCCTCACTAGAGCTAAGAAAATGACCTCAATGGGCCCTGATAATATCCCAGTGTGCCTCCTGAACAGTCTAAACTATGACTTATCAGGACTCCTGGAAAAATTATTTAGCTAATATCCATAAAACAGGCTATGTGCCACATGAATGGAGGACCGTGATGGTCATTCCCTTCATAACAGAGGACCTTCAACAGATCCTGGAAACTACAGACCTATTAGTCTGACTAGTCTTATTTGCAAAGCTATGAAAAGAATTATCATGGAAATTATCAACAAGGACATAGGAGACCTCCAGACACTAGACCCATCCCAGTTTGGCTTTGTCAAAGGAAGTTCATGCTTACTGAATCTGGAAGACTTATTTGAAAAGACCACTGAGGCAATGGATCACTGGAAAATGGTACATAATGCCTACCTAAATCTGGTTAAAGCATTTGATACAAACTCTACTCAGGTATTGTCAATAAACTTGCAGAATTAGGTATAAACCCTTTATAATATACTGGATAGCTAGCTGGTTCACTGAGTGGAATGTGAAGGTTAGAATCTATGAGACCACCTCCATAAAAAGGCCAGTCACCAGTGGAGTCCACAGGGCTCTGTGCTAGGCCCACTTCTCTTTAGCATCCACTTCTCGGATGTCAAAGCCAATGTCAAAGCTCTCTGCCTAACAAAGTTTGCAGATGGCTGCCAACTGGGAGTAGTCATTGAATCTCACCAAGACAAAAACACTCTTCAGGAAAGTCTAACACAGACAATCACTTGGTGCCAAGCCATGGCTTAAAACTCAATACCAAGGAATGCATTGTAGTTCCTTTTGGGAAGTCAGCCACACCAGGTAACTATGTCATCAATAAAACACCCCTAAAAGTTGATTCACTAGTCAGGAACCTGGGAAGTTATGCAGATAGTAATCTAGTCTTCAACCAACATGTGTCTGAGATAGTAAGAAGATCCTTCTATATTGCTTAGCTTATAAGCAAGGGCATGGCATCTAAGTCCAGAGAGGTTATCATACCACTTTATTTGGTCCACATCACGCATCAGACCTAATATAGAGGGTATAATGCCCCATTCAGTATGTACCTTTAGACATATCCAACAAAAAACGATAAATAAAATCACTCCAACAGCAACCCAGTGGTGTATAAATAGTAAAAGCTTAAAAAAATCCACCACCACTGTTACGAGGAAATGGACAACTTTTATTACAAAAAACAAACAATATAAAAAATGGTAAGTGCTTTTGCAACGTACTGTCACTTCTTCAGACCATTTAAAAATATTAAAAGTGCAGTCTTAAATACTTAAACCAATTAAAAACACCTAATGATCTTCAAACAGTTATCTAATAATTATCTGTGAATATTTAATGAGCCCTCTACACTATTTAACTAAGCAACTATGGCTTAACAAAAATAACCAATCCAAGGTTTAAGAAAAAAAACAACTAACCTATCAATGTCAAGAAATTCCTCTGTTGTG
Source organism: Protopterus annectens (assembly GCF_019279795.1). NCBI lineage: Eukaryota > Metazoa > Chordata > Ceratodontiformes > Protopteridae > Protopterus > Protopterus annectens. The sequence continues at coordinate 1,329,113,489 of NC_056728.1, forward strand.
ATTGGATGCATAGCTACAGTCCTAAAAGATTATTGCCTATACACCAGCAAATCAAATGTGAAACTTGTTCTCAGATTCCAATCAAAATTAAGAACTGTCTACAACCAGCTACCCAAGAAATCACACAATTGATCAACAGGGTAGTTGTTTCATGTTTACGTGTATAAATCAATTGTAAAATGTCCTACTTAATAGCGAATGTATTACTAACTCACCATTACAAATGATATTAAACTGCAGCAGATGCCAAAAACAGAGATCTCTATGCCAACAGCTCAGATCAGGGTTAAAAAGTACCTTTTTTCAGTGATAGTCCTATTACTTCAGCGCCATCACTGGCACCCATAATGTTAGACAAGCAAATGGATACTTTAAAAATAGCCTCTCAGTTTGCATTACAACATATCAGCTGAGAATTCATCAGCCTAAAAAATATGGGTGCAGATAGACCCAAATCACTACAATATCTAAAAAGAATTAGTTAGGTCTTGGCTGCTGTCTACAAATACCTTTCATTCTAAAACCAGCCAATTAAAAACACAAAACACTAAATTAAGCCAATCAAGTAACACCACTATCTTTGGATACTAGGTCACATTCATGCAAGCTCATTGCTCATGCCTCATCAAATCAAAATGTAGACATGTTCATAACCTCCAATCAACTTAGGAGATCTTGAACCAATCACTGCCTTAACATCGTATTTGTTGTTAATCAGATGACACTTGGTAAGAAAACGTATAATCCAGGTACGATCTAATGAGCCATATAATTTTTATTTACAGTGGCTGATTCAGATCATAGCTGGATCTTTTATTGCCACTAGTGTATTTAACCCCTTTAACCATACAACCTCCTTCAAAAATATATTTTAAAATTGTCCTTGTTTTAAAAACAAAGACTTTGAACAGAAGTAAATAAATGGGAGTGAATCTGGACACATTTGGCAATCATGGACATTCATCTTTCACCACTGGTAATGTTTCCTCACTTGCTTGTGATGGCATGAGGGTTTCCGAGCAGGGAAATAGTGATTTTAGGTTTGGCTTTAATCAAATTGATGAGTTTGACCAATGGGCAAACTCTTTTCACAGGAAATACCTTTTTCTTGGAAAATTTAATAATGAAAGACATTTAACAACAGGGAACAGTTTGCTAATATTAAATCATTAATAGATGGTATTAGAGAACTTGAATTTAAGTTGTTTAAAATTAAAAGTGCTAATTTAGACATTTTATACCTAGAGGAATGTATAAACAGACAAATTGTGCCACATGGTTTGCGCATCTGTAAATACCCAAATTATTTTTGTACAATGCAGAAATGATTAAATATTTTAATGATGTTTTTGATAGTTTGGCTTTGAGCTTATGACATTAATGATTAAATACAACAAAAAGAAAGTTGAACACTTACTTTTTGAGGCTGAGGCCTTAAACAAATTGATTAAAACTGACTTACTGTTTGAATATCACAGGGACATTTACGAGCATGCATTTGTTAGAACAGACAGAAAATGTGAAGATATTATTAAGAGAAAACAGAACAAAACTATTAGAGATGCTAAACAATATGAAGAGAATAAGGCTTATTTATTTAAGGAGAGGGTGTTTAAGGGACATTGTAAGAATTTTAAAAGTACTAGTTCAGTTGTTTATAATGATGGTGGAAATGTACCAACAAAGGAGAGTATTAATGAACCCCTGGTATCTAGTTTGGAGCCTGTAGGTTTGAATAACCCAGACCCTTTAAATCCAAAAACTGGTTTGGATTTTATAGAAACATCACTGGTAGGTGCAGAGGGGGAAGTTAGTGATAATAACAACTCAGATTTTTCAACGGCCAAGGGGAAGGGGAAATGTCAGTCCAAGGTAAAGAGAAAAACAAAGACATCGGCATTGTTTTAGAAAATCATGGAGTGTCTTACACTTTTAAAGGCTTTCACATGTTTAATTTAAGCAAAATTGTCGTTACAGTAGAACACTTTTCAATAGATGAGAAAGGTTTATAGTTTGTGCCTATAGGCAGATTCAACATTAGTGATACTTTGAGCAGAAGCTTTTTATTAGAAAATTGAATTTGGCATTGTTACTGGATGAACCAAGTAGTTCTAAAGATTGTAATGAAAGGTTAGTTAATAAAAGGAGTTTATATAACCCACCTTTGCACCTAGCTTTACAAGTTTTTGAAGCTGCGTGTATGTCGGACCTGTATGATATTTTAACTTACAACCAGGTTTCTAAAAAATACAATAGAATATATAACATCAGTCAAAATTAATATAAAGGTTTAGACAAACTGGTTCACAAAACTGAATTGCATATTATAAAACCAGGTAAAGGTGGGGGTATGGTGTTGCTGGATACAATAGATTATTCTTCATGTATGTTACAGATGTTACAGGACATGCATACTTATCTCCCAGTTTCAAAGAACAAGATAAATATTGCATACCGAAAAATAGATTTTTTTATTAGAGGACCTTTTATTTGAAAATAGGATTACACCTAGAATTTATGACTCCTTAAAGGCTGACAAACCTAGAATACCATCTTTGTTTGGAATCAAAAGTACCACTATTCCTCCATAAAGACGAATAGTAGCAAATAGGGGTTCAAAAACACATCCAATAGCAGCTTTTTGGATCAGTCCTTGAAATTTGTAATGAATAAGATATTAAGGATTAATAATAAGGATAAGGTATTATTAAGGAATAAGGATTATTAATATCATATTAAGGATTCATGGGACTTTTTAGGTAGTTTAACTCAAGATATGGTTACGGACAAGAAATGGTTTCTTACCATAGATGTCACTGATTTGTTCTCTTCCATTCCTGTGGAGGAGGGTTTAGATTTTTTTCTGGATTGTTTAAACATGGCTGAGTCCCTTAAATGAAAGGACTTAAACATATTTGTGGACTTTATGAGGATTGTGTTGGAAAATAATTTTATCTACTTTGAGGGGGAAACCTTTAAGCAGATTAGGGGAGTCATAATGGGTATTGCTTGTGCCATTTTATATGCAAATTTGGTCCTATTGAGTTGGGAAATAAAATACGTATTTGAATCTAGTTTTTGGAAATATGTCAAATTACATACAAGATTTTTGGACAACATTTTTGTTATCTGGGAAGGGCCTGAAAGCTCAGCTCCATTGAAATGTGCAGTGAGTAGTTAAACAACACCACTGGCTTTTTGAAGTTTACGTACATTTGCAAAAAGAACGGGATTGACTACTTGGACATTAGAATTGATATTTTTGAAGGGAAATTTAGGTCTAAGATATATAGAAAACCTACTTTCAGTAATTCATATTTACCATTTGCTAGTGCCCACCCTTTTAAGCAGAAGAAGTGTTATGAAAGGACAAATGGTTAGAGCGGCAAGGGTGACCTCTAACTTTGAAGATTTTTTTTGTATGAAATAAAATTTATATTTAGGTTACCCAGAAAATTTGATTACGGAGGTGTCACAGGAAGTTATATTAGGTTGAGGGTCAACATTTACACCATTATTAGAAACTAAACAAATGGAGAAGATAAATACACAGACAAAGTTAAAAGACAACTTTAATAGAGCCATGGTAGTGGAATACAACTATGCTGCTAGCTTTGTAAATAGTGTGGTATTAAAAAACTGGCAGACGTTGAGGTTTAACCCTGAGTCAGTTGGGAAATTGGGTACAAATCCTAAATCTGTTTTTTAAAACTGAGAAAATTTTTAAATATATTTTTGAAGGAGGTTGTACAGTTAAAGGGGTTAAATCCTCTGGTGGCACTAAAAGAGGTGGTAGATGCTCCTATTATAAATACATTTGTGAGGAAGAGTATGTAACATTGGATAACCACCTTCATAGTAAGATTCTCTTTAAAAGAGGTAATTGTTCTAGCAAAGGGATTATTTACTTAGCTATGTACAGGGATTGTATGTATTTTTATGTTGGAAAGACTGAAAGATCACTAAGTAAGCGTATATATGAGTACTTGTATAGTATTAGGACAAAGAATCCTAATAATACATTGTTTAAACATACTTTGGTACAACCAACACATACTGAGTTTTCTTTTGCTATTTTAGAACAGGTAACTATGGACCACAGTGGGGGGGGGGGGTTGGGAGAATTGATTGTGTTACAGTGAGACATGTTGGCAGTTTAAACTGAATACTTTTGTTGTTCCAGGACTGAATGATTATGTCTCGATTAAACCCATCTTAAAATATAGAGCATCAAAACTTTAATAGTAGTTTTTTTATTTTTACAAGTTAGAGTATTGATATACAATGCTACACATAAGGTCTATTTATGTAAATAACCGCTTCTTAAAACTTTCAAACTTTATTATATTTTATTCTCGAATGTCCTATGATAGTTTCTGCAAAGTTTGTTGGAATAAGTGATATATAGTAAACCATTTGTTCATTTATGTGAATTTTACATCTCTGGATTTTTAGAAATGTTTTTACCAATGGTTGCTAGTATTGGTGAACTTACATTTGTGGAGGGTCATTCCTCTTTAAAAATGAATTATTTAATTCTTTTTGGCACCATTTATTTAAAATTAGGGTATTTAAATGTTGTTGCTGTGTAATTAGTTTATTCTGAAGACGTCCTGATGACAACAGGACAAAAGCACTTAACTATTACATTTGTAATAAACTTTTGCATTTTTTATCCTGCTGAATTGTGGCTGTGTGTATGCGCCTCAAACTACTTTTATTTTGGTTATACATATATTTAAGTTTGTGGGGTGTGCCAGGCCCCCCCCCCCTGCAGAAAGATGTTTTAAGGGGAAAAACAGCCTTTGAGATTCACTCTCCCCCTGTGTTTTCTGCCTTTTTATTTCCAGCATGTTGGCACTCTGCATTCTGAGTGCTGACATTTCAATAGGAAGCCTATATATATATATATATATATATATATATATATATATATATATATATGTGTGTGTGTGTGTGTGTGTGTGTGTGTGTGTGTGTGGGTCTACTTCATATACCTAACCTAACACCCATTTGACTGACTTTCATTTCCCCAAGACCAAATCACCAAATTTTCAAAATACTGAAAACTCATTTGACTGAATCTCGTTTCACTGAATTGTAAGCCACAGACATTATGTAAGTTTCCATTCACCTGTGACCTATTTATGATAAAAAGAATTTCTGCAACCTACAGTGCTGACTGTCATAATACTGACAGTCATGTAGAAAGTAATGTTTTTAAATGTGGGTATGTCTCTACATTTTTATGGGAAGTATCTAAAGTAATATGACGGATGTTTTGTGCATTCCCAGCAGTAGTGGCAGTGTGTAGAGTACTGTAAGGCAAGTAAAAGGTATATGATCTTTTTTCCACTGTAGTGCAATCCTGGAGTCAGTATATATATAGTTAAGGGGGGTGGGGAGCGTAGCCTCCCACTTAGTTTGGTTTTATATTGCCCAGTTTCTGTTAAGAGGGTAAGTAAGTAGATTTTAAGGTCTGAAAAGAGGTAATTATTAGTGTTTTGAGTATGTTTGTTTATGATTTATCATTTAATCTTTTGAAATTTAGCATTGTAAGCTTTCAGTAAAATGATATTCAGTCAAATGAGTTTTCAGTATTTTGAAATTAGGTGATTTGGTCTTAGTGAAATGAAAGTCAGTCAAATGGGTTTTAGGTGATGTGAAGTATATATATATATATATATATATATATATATATATATATATATATATATAGATATATTTATACACACACACACACACACACACACACACACACACACACACACTCAAACACACTTATCTGATTAGTTTGTTTTGTCAGCTGGTTTCACAGAGCACTCATGGGCGCCAGAACCATAGAGTGAGTGGGGGAGGGGAGCCCCCTCCCAGTTTTTGCAGATCATCCATACCTCCCAACTGTCGCTGACATCATTGCGCACATATTTCCGGGTTTTGCGAGCGGAAACGGACTACTCGGCATCAGAGAAGGATTTCGGAAGCTGCCTGCTAACTTGGAGGATGGCATGTGTGGACTGGCTGCAGAGTGAGTAAGGTGTGTGTGTGTGTGTGTGTGTGTGTGTGTGTGTGTGTGTGTGTGTGTGTGTGCTTATTTGGAATGATTTTCAGGTCATACTGGCAATGTGTAACTATTACAGTGAGCAATTAAAATATCAATTTCAAGTATTTTACTGTCAGAAAAACATCTCCAAAGAAAATATGCGTTTAGCCGAATTATCTTGTCATTCCTCAGGGAATCACTATTCATCAATGCAGGAGTTGCAAGCAAAAAGTTATGAGACATGTGTATGTGTGTGTGTGTGTGTGTGTGTGTGTGTGTGTGTGTGTGTGTGTGTGTGTGTGTGTGTGTGTGTGTGTGTGTGTGTGTGTGTGTGTGTGTGTGTGTGTGTGTGTGTGTGTGTGTGTGTGTGTGTGTGTGTGAGCGTGTGTGGTCTATAGTTATCCCTGCTTGCATCTCATCATTCTACAAACTGATACAAATCCCTAACCTTTCCCCACATTCAGATGTTCTGTGACATTGTGATGCTTATTGCGTACGCTTCACAAATCAGTATGAAGTTGTCATTTTGCTCTGCTTGTTTGTTCAACTTTAGTAACTCCGTAGCTTCAGGAGTGCCTTGATTTATTGTGAATGACCACTTATGCAGTGCAAAACAGACATTCTCATAGTAGTTTGTTACTTGTCTGTAAAGTATGCCCTAACACTTATAAAGCTACAGAATGTCTTAAACAAGAGGACAGACTATGGTGTACACTTATCTGTGTGCAGTGATAATAAAGTAGCCATGATCAGCAAAGGACACACTCACTTAAAAAATACAATTTAAAGCTGACAGCGATTGTTGACAGTTAAAGTACAGTGCTCATTGGTAGGATGAAGATATCAGACTAGCAGGCATTAGACTGAGAGCTTGATCTCTCTCTCTCTTTATCTCTCTTTCTCACCTCTCATACTAATTGTGTTACATGTAAGGCATTCATTTAAATTAGTGTGTGCTCTATCTTGGCTAGTATGCACTGCATGGAGGAGAAAGAATAAAAAAAGTTGGAATCACTACTGAAGAAAATGCTTGCCACTTGGGCATATTGCTACAATGCCAAACACAATGGTATTATAGTCTATTGCTTACATTTCTATCCTTAAGATTGGCTCTAAGCAGACGTATACCATCTTAATGTGCTCAGCCTAGATAACCTTCTGAGCTCCAATCTTGAAGTCATTTAGGTTAATTAGTACATTTGTATACTAAATATTTTTTGCTCCTGTTTTCTTACATCATTGTGATATCCAACTCATGCCATTTACATTTCTACTGCTGTGAGATTTTATTACCTCATTTACTCTTATGGCTTTCTTTTTGCTATTTATGTTTTGTAGTGATATCCCCTTTGTGAGGATATGAGGTATTGCCAGCTATGCCAAGAGAAGTAGGGCAGTGAATGAGTATTGTTATGTTATTTGAATGTCAAAGTGATTTGTACAGATGCTTGTGTTGAAAATGTATTTGTAAAGTTGCTTGTGTTAAAAATGTATCAACAGTGAAGATCAGAGGAAGTTTAGCATAGCCAAATGAAAGTGCTTACTGCATTGGGTTCTTTGTGATTCTACAAGTCTTTTGTGCATTTCAAATACAATAAATTGTGGTTTTTACTTCTGCCTGCCCGGATTCCTTCTTGGTTATTTGGTTCGTGGTGCTCTTATTGCCTGACTGGTAAAAAGAGCCTAAAGTCCCTAGCCACCATCACTTGTGAATTTATGCCTCACATTTTTGTTCTGTTCCTCTGGTTTTCAGGAATGGTAAAACAAAACCTTTTATTCTAGCAATTTTCTAAGGTTATAAAATCAGCATTTGAAATGTGTCCCTATTTTGGGGCTGTATTCCCCCATTACTGGCTTTTTTCTGTATTTTTGTGCTAAGAGGTTGAGAGCTATGGTGAGAAGTGAGAACTGAATTCACTAAATGATATGATAGCCATTTAAGTTTGTATTCCTGCCTTTCAAGAAACTGCTGGTTTAGCTTAGTGGTATGTTGCTCTGACTGTAATGCAGAGGGTTCTGGGTTCAAGACTTGGCAGTGAAATACATGGTAGTAACACAACATTTTATGCAAGCAACTTTCCAAAATTATACAAGCAATGTTTAAAATGTGTCCCTGGTTTTTGGCCTTTTGTCACCCCCTCCCCAATTGAAAATAAGTTCAAGAAGCTGTGCAACATGCCTATGGCTTACACTACTGTGATTCTGTATTTATATATTGTGTGTAGAAGTAGACTGTTATCATGGAAATGTTCTGAATAGGGCAGTTTTGTCATTATTGATGTATACATTTTGCTTCATTGCCTACTGGAAAAATGTTCAAATAATAAATTTAAAATGAAGTTGTGTGTGGAAGTAGACCTTTATGATGGAAATGTTCTGAATAGGGCAGTTTTGTCATTATTGGTTAATGCATTTTTGTTTCATTGCCTACTGGAAAAATGTTTAAACAATAAATTTAAAATGTGCTCTAACTTAAGTCTAACAAGTGTGCTGTATTATACAAGGAATATAATTTAATAAAGTCAGGAAGGTGCATCAAAGAACGAATGTATGTTGTTTTGTGTGCAGGGGGCCTCTGATTTGAAAACAGCCCAAAGGTAATCTTTATCCACCACTGGCCAGATGCATTTTCTTTGGATGTGGTGTGGGTTTCAATGCTGTTTCAATGAATGTGCGTTTGAATGAAAGAGAAGTTTTAATGCCAAGTCTATTTTCATTGTGAGACAGTATTGCTTTGTTTAGCAGATATCTATTAGTGTTTGCGCATTGTGCTATAAAATGTAAAAAAATAAAATCAAAATAATCATTGGAGAAGTAAAGCAGTATGCACACATTAGTGTTTATGGTAAATGGGGTGAAATAGCCAGGTAATGGGACATTGGAATGGCTGCAGGGGGGACTCTGGTGCTATATTTTGGTTCTGTTCTTCAATTTGTGTTTAAAAGTTGGTATCTCACAATTCCATTGGAGTGGACAGGGTTGTGTAATTATGTATGCAGATTTTACGTTAATCAGCGTATAGATTTGTAGCTATTTTTCATGGGCCTTGTCCAGATTTTTGATGTTTCCAGGTTGAGAGGTATGAGATCATCTCATTTAAAAAAAAAAAGCCACGGCTCAAAAGACAGATGCAGCTGAATGATTTCAGCTGGATCTATTCTAGCATGTCTTTTTTTTTTCAATTTCCCGACCTGAATCACTACCGGCAGCCGAAAAGACAAACAGGTGGTAAAGTATAGCTATAGGTGCCAGAACCACAGGACGAGGGGGAGGAGGACTCATGCACACGCATACCTCCCAACTGTACCAAATTACTAATTTTTTACTGAGTTTTGGGGTCCAAATAATGGGGTGCCACCATTCCCAAGTGGCACCCCTTCATTTCCGATTTTTTCCCAGCTTTTTTTTTTTTACATTTTTTTTCTTTCGCTTTTGAGCTGATGTCATCACATTTGTGATGACTTCAGCTCTGTCAGCCTGTCGGAATTGAACTCAAGGGCTCACGTGCATGCATTTCATGGCTGCTTCACTATCGCACTGTCTGTTTGAATGGATCTGCGAGCAGGAAAGATTGCAAAGGAAACACCTAAGCATGGGTACTGCAAAAGTATTTTTTTATACTTTTTGAACAGCTCGTGAACTTTCTGGTGATTACTGCAGAGTGTGTGGGGAAATGGATTTAAGATACTGCAGAGTGAAATGGATTGGCTGTAGTTTATTTCTGCTTTGCTAGTGATGAACAGAGTTCTTTTATTTCTTTACAGGCTACAGATCGTGAGCAAAACGGATTTGCTTTAGATTATTTCATTTCTGTGATACTGCAGAATGTGTCTGGCGCTTAGTTCTGTTAAGGTATTTATTTCTTGTCTAAGGTATTTCGTGAACAGAGTTTGAACACCTTGTGAACTTTCTGGTACTTACTGCAGAGTGTGTGTGGAAACGGATTTAAGGTACTGCTACTGCAGATTTCTGCTTTGCTAGTGATGAACAGAGTTGTTTTATGGTATTTATTGCAGGCTACAGCTCGTGAGCAAAACGGTTTTGCTTTATTCCATTTCTGCAATACTGCAGAGTGTGTCTGGCATTTAGTTCTTTTAAGGTATTTATTTCTTGTGGTATTAAGTGAACAGAGTTTGAACAGCTCTTGAACTTTCTGGTGCTTACTGCAGAGTGCGTGTGTGGAAACAGATTTAAGGTACTGCAGAGCAAAATGGATTTGCTGTAGTTTATTTCTGCTGTGCTAGTGATGAACAGAGTTCTTTAAGGTATTTATTTACAGCTCATGAGCGAAAGAGATTTGCTTTAGTTTATTTCATTTCTATGATACTGCAGAGTATGTGTATATTTATTTCTTGGAGTTCTCTGTCTGGTGCTTTAGTTTATTAATGGAGCCAAGTTGGAAGTGTTGCTTCAGCTCTTTACTCAAATGAGCATGCTTTGTGGAAGTGTCTGGCTTCTTTCAGCCAGTTCATCGTCTCATAATTCAGACACGCGTTGTGCTCTGCGTCTGACGTTTTTGAAGGAAGGAATGGTATTTCTTTGCAGATAGGAAAGGATTATTTCAGGCAGAAGTGTGTGTGTGTGTGTGTGTGTGTGTGTGTGTGTGTGTGTGTGTGTGTGTGTGTGTGTGTGTGTGTGTGTGTGTGTGTGTGTGTGTGTATGGTAATTGTATAAATGACTGACAGTGGTTTGAAAACATCTCCAAGTCCTAAACCTTAGTGTAATTACCCACCCCCATGTGCACCAATGGTGCTGGAACCTGAGACTTAGTCCTGGTATTCAAATAACATTATCTTTCCACAGTCATATCTTTTAAAAGAAATGTGTAGATTAGGTTGGGCTACAGGTAGAAATTTGCCAGAAGTGGATCAGAATTTTTGTTTAGCTTAAGAAGAGAAGGTCTGTAAGCCATGGAGTCTAGAATATTGCAACACTCCTCTGAACGGCTGAACGGTGCTGATTATGGTTACACCTTAGAAGGGTAATAAGACTGAAAACTAGAGCATGCTTTCATTTTTGCAAACTAATTACAAAGCTATTTCTAAAATTGTGAGTCAAAGACTAGTGTAATTTGGTCACACCACCCAAACCCTTTATGAATCCATGCAGCCAAGGCTAGGTCAGTATAGAGAAGGAAGTAATTGGAGCACTGGTGTTTGCTTTTGAATGTACTACAGAACATGTGTAAGTGCTAAAGGCACTGCTAATTTTGTTTCATGCTCATAGGCAGAGCAACAGTGCCTATGATGGTCTTGATTTTTGACTGAACACTGTATAGGCACTTTATAAAATTCTGGCATTTTTAGGCCCTAATTACAATCACTTCCTTGCAGTGACTACTAGGACAGAACAGCACAATGCATGAGGTTGGAAAGAACTTGTGGCACTGTGATGTACAGGGAAGCTGGTATAGTCAAAGAGTGGTAGCTTCATGAAAATGGGCTTTTATAAGTTTGAGGGTGCAGGAAGCATATTTAAAACTGCAATAAATGTTTGTTGTCATAAATGTAGTAAAACTTGTCACTTAATCACACGTGTGTGTGAAAATTCCCCCAATGTAATATACCTGGCCTGGTGGCTAGAGGTATTCTTGCTCAAACCCTGTACCTTCAGTGCGTGGTAAAAAGGGCCGAAAGTCCATAGTCACCACCACTTGTGAACTTTTCCCAGGTTTTTTGTGCTAAGAGGTTGAGAGCTATGCTGACAAATTAATTCACTAAATTATAGCCATTAGGTTTCAGTCTTCCTATTTTTCAGGAAGCTGCTGATATGGCATAATGGTATGTTGCTCTGACTGTAGTGCATAGCGTCCTGGATTCAAGACTTGCCAGTGAAATGCATGGTGGTAACATAACATTTTATTCTAGCAACTTTACAAAATTATACAAGCAATGTTTAAAATGTGTCCCTGGTTTTTCACCTTTTGTCCCCCACTCCAAAAATGAAACTGAAAATAAATGCGAGAAGTTGTGCAAGATGCCTATGGCTTACACTACTGTCATTCAATTTATAGTGTGGGTGTGGGAGTAAACTTTTATGATAGAAATGTTCTGAATTGGGCAGTTTTGTTGTAACTGGTTCATGCATTTTGTTTCACTGCCTACAGTACAGCCTACTGGAAAAATGTTTAAACAATAAATTTAAAATGCGCTCTAACAAGTGTGTTGTATTATACAAGTTCACAAGGTCAAGGAATATAATTTAATAAAGTCAGGAAGGTGTATCAAAGAAAAGAACATGTGTGTTTCTTGTTTTGTGTGCAAGGGGCCATTGATTTGAAAACAGCCCAAAGGTAATCTTTATCCACCACTGGCCAGATGCATTATCTTTGGATGTGGTGTGGTTTCAATGCTGTTTCAATGAATGTGCATTTGAAGGGCAGAGAAGTTTTAATGCCAAATCTGTTTTCATTGTGAGACAGTATTGCTTTACCAGATGTCTATTACTGTTTGTGCATTGTTGTACTGTAAAATGTAAAAATAACATCCAAATCATTGTAGAAGTAAAGCAGTATGCACACATTAGCGTTTATGGTAAATGAGGTGAAATAGCCAGGTAATGGGGCATTGGAATGGCTGCAGGGGGACTCTGGTGCCATATTTTGGTTGTCTGTTCTTCAATTTGCATTTGAAAGTTGGTGTCCCACAATTCCATTGGAGTGGGTGGGGTTACATAATTATGTATGCAAATTAGATGTTAATCAGCGTACAGATTTCTACCTATTTTTCATGGGCCTTGTCCAGATTTTTGATGTTTCCAGGTTGAGAGGTATGTGCACACATCGCACACTAATTTAAACACAAAAGTGCACGGAAAGCAATTCTTGCTGATAAGGTTCCCAAATGTTAGCTCCATGGATAACTGCTTACTTCTAAGGCTCCAGTTCTGGAGTAATTCAGTGATATTTCATTCTGTTACTCTTATGCAGTAAGTGATGGACATTTATTTTATGCAGTAGCTCTGAAGTGATAGTGATGTCCATTTAGTGCTAGCTCCATTTGTTTTATGCAGTAGCTCTGAAGTGATATTTCTGGCTCCGTTTATTTTATGCAGTAGCTCTGAAGTGATAGCAATGGCTGTTTAGTACTAGTTCCATTTATTTTATGCAGTAGCTAGGTAGCTCACTTTGCCATTGGCCTAAATCTTTTTTTATCCCACTATGTTCTATAAAGTGGCTGGAATTTCCCTCAATACCTTAATCAAACCAGTTACAAAATTTTTCATAGATTGTTACAGATTTGATTGTAGTAATATTAGTGTACGCATTGCATTTTTAATTCTGTATTTCAAATATACAGAATAGAAAACATAGGAAGTAACAGTACATGAGTTTACTATACAAGGAGAGTTTACTATATGAGGAATTGCGGGCTGTTCCCATGGTGGTGTGAAAACAGTGTGAAAGTTGGTGAAATATTTGAGGCATTGCTTAGAATGATATTTACACATTGTCATCAAGGTTTCAAAACATTTACAGTCAGTTATTTTGGAGTTAGAATGGGCTCTGACGTTGGGTAACACTTGAGATTGCATAGTATTCCAAGATGTTGATGACTGTTCCTAGAGGTCATTTGCACATAATTACAAGTGTAATGCTTGGACCAAGGATGTATTCAAGTTGTTTAATGTCTGGAATAATTTATGTGCTAGAGTTTGTAGGTACAATGCTATTGGATTTATATCAAAAAGGGCCGTAGCTCCAAAGTGATAGTGATGGCTGTTTAGTGCTAGTTCTATTTATTTTATGCAGTAGCTCCAAAGCAATATTTCTTGTGTGTAGCTCCAAAGTGATATTTAGTGTGTGTGTAATTGGGCTCAAACCCTGTACCTTAGGTACAGGGTCCTGCATTTTCTACTCACACTACCACATGTGATTTAGGGAGTTTGGCTCATACTTTTGGTCTGTGTCTCTTAAAATTTGTGGCTTTCTGGCAAATCATAATGAAATCCCTTTAAGTTTCAGTCTTACGATCTTTTTATTTGGAAACACACAATAACACAAAACACTATTTTAGCAACTTTCTAAGATTATACAAGCAATATTTAAAATGTGTCCTTGGTTTTAGCCCTTTGCCCCCCCCCCCAAATAAATTTTGGCTTTTTCCAAATTTCTTCTGCTGTGAAATTGAGAGATTTCACTGTGTCAAGTGGATGGTGCAGTGGCAGTGTTGTTGCCTCACAACAAGAGGTTATGTGGTTTGATTCTTAGCTGGGGTGCCTTCTGTATGTCCTTCCTGTATTTGGGTGGGTTCACTCTGGTTTCTTCCCATGTTACAAAGACCTACACCTTTAATATTCCTCTGCTGAAAATTGGCTTTTTTCCAAGTCTGACGTTCCTGGTAAAAAAATGTTAAATAAATAAAAAAATTTACAAGGAGCTGAGAGCTTCAGGAGAAGAGAAGTTTAGCGCTGCATATTCCAAGACTATTTGCATTGTTAGCACAACAGGTAGTAGCTTACTTCTGATGCAGAAGGCTGTGGATTCTACTCCCACAGTATGCAGATCGCTGAGGAAGCGGATGCTACAGTCTTGTGAATGTCCTCCTTTGGAGGAGTTACCTAGTAACTATGAACCTGTTATCAGTTTGCCATCCATTCCCTGTTGCAATATTATTAGCTTATTATTTTTTAATATAACATAGGCAATTTATTCTTCAAGGGCAACAGCCAATTTATTTTTAGATGAAACAATGAAATATAGAGTTGTTTCTTAGCAGCAACCTCTTCATTAGTTAGAGATCCCTTAAATGTGTAATTATTTAGATGACTTACGTCTGCAGACGTTTTGCATATTTACTGATATTGGTGGATTATGAGAAGTTTGAGTGGCCTTTTATGGTTGAAAGTTTTTAAAATGGGTAATTTTGTTTTGTCATTATTGGTTCATACATTTTGTTTCATTGCTTACTGGAAGACTGTTCAAAACGACAGATTCTATATTGCACAGCTTATAAACAAATTGATTGTGACTAGATCTAGAGATGTTGTTGTCCCCCTTTACAAAGCTCTCATTATGTCAATCATTTTGTATAATGCCCACTTTGGCATGTATCTGTCCAGCCCCAAGCAACAATTGGAATATCTTCAGAGATACCTTACTAAAAGGATACAAGTCCTAAACAATATGTGTTGCATGGACCACCTCAAAGATTTATTACTATACTCAGTATCCTACAGAGTGCTTAGAGGTGATATGTCTGGCATACAAAGCACCCTCCGACATAATACCGATAGAACTACTGAACATTAGCAAGTCAAATGGCATCAGAAATACTCAGTCCAGGTATCTAAACTGAATGTTGTGGACAGATGTATATATATCACAGAGGCTACCACTGTTCCAGAACAGACTATCCATAAAAATAAAGCAAAGCTCATCCATCCATATTCAAATGCAACTTGGATCTAAGGATGGGTAATAGAAAATGTACTCCTGGATTTCCCCTCATGCCACTAATGGACAAAGGCAGTTCCTAAATGCTGCATCCCTTACATGACCCCCTCAAATTATCTATGGTATGATCACAGTTGAATTATCAGCCATGGGGATAGCTAAGACCAATCAGAAAATGTAAATTCGAGCACCAAAAGGGGATTGGCTAAGCTTAAAATGTCCTCCAAGTGAACCTATGTTGTGATAGCAAATATTTATAAAAAAATTACCCTTTTTTAGTTCACTAAGTTCCTCTGTCACCCTCTGCCCCACAGTCTTTAACAGCTTCCGGCACATGTGGGAGCACCTGTTTTTCACAGTAAAGTGTTTTTTGCACTAAAGAAGCTCATATGAGCAAACCCTGAACTATTTTTTGCTAGCTGTCTTGCCATTCCAAGAAATACTTATTTGGATCCATGGTGATCCTTTGTCTTTTCTTGCTGGTAGTGTGTGAGGGCGTATGTGTGTGTGTGTGTGTGTGTGTGTGTGTGTGTGTGTGTGTGTGTGTGTGTGTGTGTGTGTGTGTGTGTGTGTCTCACATCGTTCACATTGTATGTATAGAGTAGTATACACTGAACTGATGTATGTAATGTATATAGTATACAGTTCTTTTAAATTAAGAGGCATATCACATGTGTAGGTATATGTATATGTGCAACACTTGTTAATTTTTTTTGTGTCTTGATGTGAGGTACTGCTACTGGGATTTGTGTACCATATCACCCTGCATTCTCCTAAAGTAAATTGTATTCATGCTAACATGTATGTCTGCATCTGTGTCTTTTATTTATTCAACCTGACAATGTGCATACTTTAGAAGTGTATATTTATATAACTGGAAGGACAAAAGTAAGCTATATGCAGAGAATAGGAAAGAAGAGGAATTTGAAAATAAGCAGCAAAGTAGCTAGCTAGGACTGGTTTTAGGAAATAGGAAAAATAATAATAGAGGATCTATGGGGGAAATAACAAATAGCTGTTGTGATGATCTCTGATGAAATTTCCAAGCAATAACACTACATGATGTGACTGAGTGAGTCAGTCAGTCAATGAATCGGTCAGTCAGTCAGTGATGAGTGAGTGAGTGAGTCAGTCAGTGAGTCAGTGAGTCAGTGAGTGAGTGATTCAGCCAGTCAGCCAGTCAGTGAATGGACCAAAGGTTATGAGAGTAGAGAAGATAGATGTAAAGCTTTATCATTATAATTATTATTATTATTATTATTATTACTGCTACCAGATGCTTGAAGAACAAATAGAAAAAAGCATACCCAATATGCTGAAACAATGAAATGTTGAAGTAGTGGAGGTCAACAACCATGCACATTAACAGGCTGCTATAAACTGTAAATAACTTTAATTTGGTCTCAGAAAGTAAAATACATAGTTAGTATATTCTCCCAGTTTGAAAGATCAAAGTGAAGTATTTGGTGACTCCAGGACTAGAGGGTAGTTGGAACATACTGAAATGCAAAACATTAAATTTCATACATGGAACATACTTTACTACTACTGACATTATATAATGGATTAAGTAAAAACATTGTCCAAAATATAAGGAAGATAATTCAGATTTAGAAAACAATGTTCTGATAAAGCCATAAAGTCAGAAGACTAGGGGAAAATTTGCAGAGTAAAGTATTTAAAAAAATCACCCCAGCTGAATACTTCAGAGCAGAAACATGCTTATTTTGATTAAAAAGGAAAAGCAATCCAGAAACCCAGCAGAAGGAAATGGCACTTGAATTCTGTGTAGCTAAACCTGTAATCAGAAGATTGGGGAAGAAAATCATACGCATTAACTATGCAGATGAAAGATCATTTCTGCAGTTGGCAGTTAAGACAGAGGAGAGGTGATATAAAATAAATAGTAAAAACAGAATGCAAAAGAGGAGACAAATGGAGGACAGATAAAATAAATCATGACAACAGTAAAGTATCTGTCAATGGCTGTCAGGGGAGGGAATGAAGATGGGAACAATTGTGATAAATTTTAAATGTGAAGCAATTAAACCATATAGAAATCAAGACCCTGGGGCAGAAAAAAATTGTAAAAAAACAGAACGTGTAATATACTTAGAAAGTTTGAACTCAGTGATTTGTGGTGTAAAATACAGAAGAATAGAGCACACCAATAAATGAAATTATTTCATAAAGTGGTAGCTAGCTCAAGATATGTGACATGTGGTAATGTTGTAGGACATGAGTATTTGGGTAAGTCAGATTTCAGTATAACTGGTATATGAACAAAAAAAAGAGAGAGAGAGAGAGAGAGAGAGAGAGAGAGGCACTCTTCCAGAATTCAACTTTCTATATGGAGCAGGAGAAGCCGGATGAAGTGACAAAAGGAAAATGTATTGAAATATATTGGTACTTCACTGAAATGGGGAATGTGAAAGCTGTAGGAACTTAACATTAAGAGTCACCTTTTAAAACAACTAGTAATATATTCCAGCTCCAAGCATGATTTGTTCTCTGAAAGACAGATGATAGGAAAAAACATCATAATGCATAGCCTCTGCTTATCTTCAGGGTTGGGATTGTTCTAAATAAAACATTCAGAAGTACCAATTTCACTTTGGTTTTCTGATTTCAGGAGACATACATTTAATGCCAAACCTACAAGTTAATTCATGTAACCCTCCAAAAAACTCTAAGACTTAAATATAGAGTTTTGGGGGAACCCAGCAGGATCACCAGTCATAGGACCTGTAGCTAGATTAGAGCAGATTCATGAAACTAATAGACTAACAGAAGATTAAAAAGCAGTTCGCACACACACACACACACACACACACACACACACACACACACACACACACACACACACTTAACAAATTCAGGAGCCTTAGCGGGATCTCCAGTCAGACACAAAGTAAATGAGAGTGTGAAGTTCAGCAGGATTAACAAGACCAATGCAGAATTTTGTTATTTGTTTTTGGATCACCATACTGATGTGCTGGTCACCAAGCTTTACTGGTAAAAACAACATTACAGTAATAGAAGCAAATGTGCAAAGGTACCACAAATATAACAACGATATGAAAGGTTATATGCAGTACAGTTCAAATTAGCAGAGTTACTCACAGAACAATTAGGATTGGGCGGCCACGGTGGTGCAGTGGTTAGCATTGCCGCCTCACAGCAAGAGGTTCTCCGGTTCGATCCTCGGCTGGGGTGCCTTCTGTGCGGAGTCTGCATGTCCTCCCTGTGGTCACGTGGGTTTCCTCCGGGTGCTCCAGTTTCCTCCCACATCCCAAAGACATGCTGCAGGTGGATTGGACACTCTAAATTGGCCCTAGGTGTGCGTTTGAGTGTGCCTTCTGTGGAAGGTTGGGCGCCGGGCTGGCAACTCGACACCGTAAAACTCCACTGCCATTCAATGTGCGGACAAGGTGATCCGCTGTGGCGACCCCTAACCGGGGAAAAAGCCGAAAGAAGAAGAAGAAGAACTCACAGAACAATTAGGATCAGAGGCAGATTCACCTCAGCAATGAAATGACATAGGTGGCACATCAGTGTCCTAAGGTGACTCAAGAATTACTTTATTTTATGGAGTGGTGCACAGTTGGCAATGTGTGAGGTAACCTACATGTAGCTGTCAGACAAGCATCATGTTTCAGCTATAATAGCCTGGGGTGTTCTACTGCATCTATATCTTATTGTATCTAATCTTATATTTATTTTATTTTATTTTATTTATCTAACATTTGTTAACTAGGAAAGTCTGACTTGGGAAAAAAGCCAGTTTTCAGCAGATGCCTGGGGAGAAATGTTCCAGATGTATGTTTTTCAAACGTGGGAAGAAACCACACAAATGCAGGGAGGTCATGCAGACTCCACACAGAAAGCACCCAGCCAAGAATTGAACCAGAAAACCTCTTGCTTTGAGGCAACAATGCTACCTCTGCACCACTGTGCTGTCCAATATAGTATATTGTAATTATATATATTATATAATTATAATATATATATATATATATATATATATATATATATATATTAAATAATTATATATTATATATATATATATTATAATTGTATATATTATAATTTTATATATATATATATATATATATATATATATATATATATATATATATAGGTTCATAGGTTCATAGGTTCATACTAGGCTATCTGCCCAAGGGCATTTATAAGCCTAGCCCATAGTTATGTGGCTTTCGCCACCCCTTTAGTTTGAATAAAAACTATGCCTATCATTTTGCTGTGCCTCTGTCAAGCAGTGACACTGAAGTAATCCCTGGGGTATATCTGCAATCTCCCATCCATTGGTCAAGATTCCTCTTGAACAAGGCCAGAGAGGTGCTCTGCCTCACATGTACCGTGATTTTGTTCCACAGCATAGGAGTCTCTGGGTGATGAATCTGTCCCTCCAGCACGATCTATTGATAACCGTGTCAAGGTTTAAGTCTCCGCCCTTGTGGTTCTGAGGGATCTAGATTTTTTGAGGTGAAGCATATTCATCAAATCTGGGTTTGACATGGCCTTATATGTCAGGCACAGGTCACCTCTGAGCAAGCGGTATGAGACTGAATAGAGCTGGAGTTCTTTCAGTCGGGCAGCATAAGACATATTTTTGAGACCCTTTATCCTTTTGGTGAGGAACTTTTGGGGCCTTTCAAGCTGCAGCAGGTGTCTGGTCAGATACATTCCGAACGGGCATTGTACTCAATCATAGGTCTAATGAGTGATGAGTACAGGGGACGATGACCTCCCTTGATCTAGATGTGAATCCCTTCATGATCAGGTGGGCGATATAGAAGGTTTTCCTAACTACTTTAGCAACATGAGTGTCAAACGAAAGGCTACTGTCAACCTGGGTCCCCAGATCCCTGATGACTTTTTCTGTGCTCAGTGGATTGCCACCTATATGGTAGCTAGGGGTAACCTTGTTTTTCCCGAAGGGTATGACTATGCATTTTTTGGCGTTTAACTTCAGGCCATGGCTCTGGCACCAGTTATCCATTTCTGTGAGGCCCTTCTGGAGGATATCTGTGTCAGATGTGTTTTCGATTATGGTGCCCAGTTTGCAGTCATCTGCAAACTTTGTCAGCCATAACCCTCTTGTGTTTGCTTGTATTTCAGAAAAGTAGATGCCGAACAAGAGTGGACCCAGGACTGAGCCCTGTGGGACACCACTTGTGACAGGCTTTGAGTCTGACATGGCTCCAGCAACTCTGACCCTGTGGGTTCTGTCACTTAGCCAGTTTGCAACCCATCTTGTGATGTATGGGTTTACATTCAAGCTGATGAGTTTTTCGATGATACCTGAGTGGGGTATTGTATCGAAGGCCTTTGCGAGGTCAAGGTAGGCTGTATGGACTGCCTTTCCCTCATCAATGGCCTTGGTGACAGTCTCGAAAAAGTCAACCAAGTTTAAGAGGCAGGATCTGCCTTTGACAAAGCCAAACTGGGTTGGATCCAAAGTCTGCAAGTTCCCTATGTCTTTATTTATGAGTTCCATTATGATCCTCTCCATGGCTTTGCAGATAAGGCTTGTCAAGCTAATGGGGCGGTAATTTCCAGGGTCTGTGGAGGCACCGCCCTTATGAAGTGGGACCACAGTCGCCGTGCGCCACTCCTTGGGTACGTATCCTGAGGTGAGGCTAAGATTAAACAGCTGTCCTAACTGTGGGTTTAATTCCTCGTTGAGTTCGTGAAGCACACAGCCGGGGACACCATCCGGTCCCATGGATGCTGTGTTTTTGCCTTAGTGAGGGCAGTTCTCACCTGGGCGTTGGAGATGTTTGGGGGCTACAATCCTCTGGAATAGATATCTCTCCTTTTGGGGGAGGGGAGAAGTTTGCACTGAACCTGTCAGCCAGTATGTTGGCAATGTGTGTAGGTTCAGTAATTTTCACATCATTTTGAACTAATTCTGAGCATATCTGGGAGTTTCCTCCTAGGTTTCTAACATAGCTAAAGAAGGCCTTATGATTCTCTTTAGAGTCCTTGGCGATTTTTCTCTCAAAATTTGCCTTGGATGATTTTATGAGAGCTCTTAGTTTTTTACTTATAATGATCAAAGGTGTCTTATCTTTCAAGGATTTTGCTCTATCTTGTAGTAGCTTCCTCCTTTTGTTGTAGAGCTTGTTTATGGCTGGGGTCCACCAGACTGGATGCTTGCCTTTGGTACAGAGAGTCTTAGTTTTGTTTGGGATTGCCTGATCCATGAAGTCCTGTAGGTGCTGGTAGAAGGCATTTGTAAGTGATTCAGCGGTTTGAGTAATGTTTACCACTGGCTCAGGGGCCTTAAAGGAGACCACACTAGTTTTTAGAAGTGTGAAATCGGCTTTTGAGAAGTTTTTCACTGTGGTCTTTTTTGTTTCAGGTGGGGGCGGGATGAGGACCTCCAGCGAGATTAGTTTATGATCTGATCTCACCAGTGAGGGGTATAATTCCGGTGTTGAACATTTTGATCCCATGTTCGTGATGATGCGATCAAGTATGTTTTCTCCTCTTGCGGGGATGGTGACTAGTTGTTCCATGGCATTTGAGTTTATGAACTCCAGGAATCTTTGGGTTAGATTGTTCGGGCTTGAGTAGTGTTCCCAGTCTATATTAGGGTAGTTGAAGTCACCTAGTATGATGGTGTTTGGAGATACATTTATCCCCTCCAATGTTTTCAGGAAGGCCATGTGAGGTTCCTGAGTTTGAGAGGGTGGCCTGTAACATGCTACAAATTGCAGAGCAGTCTTGCCTATGGTTAATTGCACCTGGATGGTCTCCGATGCATCGTGCGTTGCCACCAACCTTGAGGTGTGGGTGTCCTTTATGAATATGGACACCCCCCCTCCTTTCTTGGTGTTGTCCGGATTTTGGGGCCAGAACGCGTGATATGAGGTGAAACCTGTTAGTGCTGGTGTGCTCTCAGGAGCCTTGAACCAGGTTTCTGTCACAGCACAGACATTTATGTTCTCCATATTGAGAAGGGCCTCGAGTGCGTGCATCTTGAGATTGAGACTTCTGGCATTGAGCAGCATTACCCTTAGTATTTTTCCTTTTTGGTGTTCTAGGGTGGTAGGTTTAGAATTTGAGCCTTGCCTAAAAAAGGCACTATGGGGGTGGCAAGAGCCTTTGCCAATATCCGAAGCCCAGGGTGACAGGTGCAAGCCGTCCCTTGGAAGCAGCGTGGCTTGTCCAGCATGTCATCCCAGGCAGACAGACATTGGATCCCCTTTGAATGACACCAGAATTTAAGCCAATTATTAAAGCTGATCATCTTATCACTGTATTGTGGCATCATTCTAGGTGAAGGTAGGATACTGCTCAAGGTCAGGGTCATACCTGCCTGGGCTACATAATCAGAGAGCTCCTCGATGTCCCTTTTCATGTAGTCCAAGGAGGTACGTCTCAGGTCGTTGACACCAGCGTGGACAATGACTGAGTCGTACTTGTACCTGCTGTTGAGAGACCTGAGTGCTTGCGTTATGTGGCGGATTCTAGCGCCGACAGGCAGCTTACTGTGACCTTCTCTTTACTCAGTCTGGTGAGCGGACGCCAGTGTGTCTGACTATGGAATCACCAATGACAAGTGTGTCTGGCATTTTGTTTGGCCTTAAGGGCTGTGACTGTTTGACACTCTGACTGTGTGGTCTATGTGTTGCATGTGTTGGGTCGTGAGGTGGTAGTTGTTTGGGTGTCTGCTTTAGTGGCCTCTGCTGTTTTGGTAAATTTTTGATCAGAGCCTCCGAGTATGTCTTTGTGTGAGTATGTGTATGATTTGAAGTTGTGATGGTACCATGTGTGACTGGGTATGTATTGTGTGTGGTTACCTTCTCCTCCTGTCTGGTCTTGCCAGTCCTATGTTGAGAGAGCTCAGCCTCCAGTTTGGCCGTATAGTTGCATCTCTCGCATGTATTTGTGTTTTGTGGGAGAAGGAGAGGATTGTTCAGTGTACATGAGGCAATTGTAACATTGCCTCAATATTCCCAGGTTCACCAGTTGAGCTGGAGAGGACACTAGCAACTGATCCCTCGACATACTAGAAGTAGTAGATAAAGAGACTTTCAAAGGACTCCGGGGGAAGTGGGTTTTAGGCTGGTGGGGTACTATCTATAATAAGAGTGCTTTATCAAGGTGCAAGTACTGTAGGAGTAAGTGCTAGGCTTTACAAATAGAGAATAGTTTACTTGGGAATCAAGTAGAGATGAACTTTTCAGTTATAGGATAATCTGGTTAGATCAGCAGTACAGCTCGAGGAAGGTAGTTCTAAGGGAAAATTGGAAGAGTGGAATTTAGATGGCCCAAATAGTTTAACCTTGTTTAACCGCCGCTGCTCTTGTGTGCAACAGTGGTAACTCAGCTAAATCAAGCACGCGCTTAGCGTGTTTTATAGCAGGGGGCTGAAGGGAGCTAGGAATTGGCCCAAAACGACCAATGGACTACTAGTTTCTGGCTGAAACTTCACCAAATCAGACAAAAAGGCCGCTCAGTGCTTCCCACTCCCACTGGTAAGCAAAGAAACTTCCCTCCTTCCTAATAAGGCAATGGATCAGTAACAGGAACTAAAAATATATATATTATATTATATTATAATATATTATATTATATAGAGGCATTTGTGAAGTGGAACATTTTCTCAGAGGGGCTGAGCTTCACATTTCAAACTAGGACTGTAGGGGCCATAGTAAAGCAATGGAAGTAGTCTGTATGGCTTCCAGATAATGCAGCTTAGCAGAGAAAGGCAGCATTCCCAAAATATCAAGTGGTGTGAGGTCAGTGCAGTGGGATGTCTACTTTTATGGTGAAGAAGTAAATATGAGGTCTTATGAAGCTATAACAACAAATATTAAGTGGACCTAGGGGACAACTCTATAAAAGGAATGCTATATGAGTAAATGGGCAGAAAGAAAACCGTCCTTGATACAGAAGAGAAAAAAACATTTTGTAGCAGTTGTTGAGCTAACCATTTAAACCATGTGTAGTGTATTTCATTTATCAGATTACAACAAAGAATCAAGATGTAGTCTTAGACATTTAAATGCATATGCCATCTCAGTGGGGCACCAGATACATGAATAATGCTATGGGTCTTGTCTGAATGAGAACCTAGTAAGGATTCCAAAGTTGCCAGTTGGTAATTGCCAAGACAGTCTGCTACACCATACGGTTCCTCTACTATCTGACAGGGAGTAGAGGCAATGGCAGCTGTTGAATTCAATGCAAGGTGGGAGGCTAAAGGAAGCAAGCTAATATGCAAGAAAAACTGGAATGGGTGGGTCTATATTATCATAGCTCAATGTCTGTTAATGTGTGATCAAATAGTAGCGGGATAATTTAATTTCAGTCACAGGCTGTCTGAGTACCCACTCGGCATAGTTAACTTTATTAACTATATAAAATCCAGATGTGCACTTGTGATAATATAAAAAAATAACAAGAGTAACAACAACAATATTAATATTATTAATAGATATAATGATGTATTTCAACTTGTTCTACATAAACACTTGCCCAAACAAGCTAGATCAATGGCATTTAACCATAATCAGAGAACAGAAGGGTATCAGTCAGTTTTACCACAGATTGCCTCATGCACACTAACTACATAAACTTTATTGACAATAGATACCTCTGATGTCTGACTCTGATCAAATAAATGAATAAATATATCATTAAGGACCAAAATAATATATTTCAGCTTACTGCTGTTACACACATGCAAAGAAACCCAGTGCATCCCTTCCCACACTACAGAAGTGCTCCTTGGTTACAGCCACTTTAATGGCTGCATATACATCAGAAGTTTGACTGTGATCAAATGAATTAATAAAAAAACACAGTAACATGTTTTAACTTCATGTTTCAGAAAAATAAAAGTGCACGCCATTACAACCCTCATGCATACAGACATGCATACATGCTCACAAATAAACACAGAGAGCTAGACACACACACACACACACACACACACACACACACACACACACACACACACACACATACAAGCACGAGCACACACGCATGTAAACACAGACAGAACACCCTCTTACCACCATACCTACACACACACACACACACACACACACACACACACACACACACACACACACACACACACACAGGTGCCCACTAATTACATCCACTTTATTAATGTTGTACATCTGAGATGTTTGAGTGATCAAATTATGGATAAATAGTAACCACTGTAATATATTTCAGCTTGCTGCTGTCAGGCATTTACAGTAAAATCTATTACAAACCCCATGCAAAAGGGCACACACACATACACACGCACGCATAGTTGTACACTCACAAATACAAACAAATATGCCTATCAGTTGCAACCAATTTATTGAGCGTGCACACCTCAGATGACTGGGTCAGGTCTTCTTTCGGCTTTTCCCGGTTAGGGTTCACCACAGCGGAACTCCGGTCCGCTAATGATTGGCAGTAGATTTTTACGTGCTGGCTTGCCGGGCCTAATGCACAACCTTCAAAGAAGGAACACCCATTCACACATGTTGACACACAGAAGATGCTCTAACTGAGAATCGAACATGCAACATCTAACTGTGAGGCGACAACGCTACCGCAGCACCACCACGGCAGTAGTTACACCTCAGATAACTGATTTGCTCAAATTAATGAATATATTAACAACCGCAATAATATATTTCATCTTGATGATGTCAGTATCACAATACAATCTATTACAACCTCCTTGCAAACACACACACACACACACACACACACACACACACACCCACACACACAGATGTTCCCACCAATTAAAGCCACTTTACTGACTGTACACCTCAGATGTCTGATTGTGAACAAATGAATGAATAAATACATGCTTGATATCAAAAGAAGTATATTTCACCTTGCTCCTGGCAAATGTGTGCATTGCAACCCATCATAACCCTCTCACATCCCCCTTACACATGTACAATATTAAATACACAAAAGGTAAAAAAGATAGTGCTATGCTCCTGTCCTAAATGATGGCTGGCAGCAGCACCATCAAAGGAACCAAGTCATTTTATAAGGGAGCAGATTTATTATTTAATAATAATAATACTTATTTAATAAAACAAGAAACATACACACTATTCCATATGCTTTGACCTTTCATCCATGCTGTCTGGTCAGCTTAAGACAATATAGAAAGGGCTCCTCAATGCTTCATCCAGCAGCCCCGCCATCTTATTCTGAAAGATTATTCCTTATTTTTTCAAACTAGCAGAAAGACCTGTAACAAAGCATAATCACAGTGTACTCTATTTGGAAGAACTCCTTAGTAGTGCTGTATCTGTCTTTGTTTTAGAAAACAGCCCAGCCAAGTAAGCAAATTCCTTTTCTTTTTACTTTTTAACAGAAATCAAAATTCTGCAACTGTGTAGTAACATGTATGGAGTTCTGAGCCCTACAAAATGGGAAGTTAACAAAATTTTAAGTAAAAGATATATAAATATGATTTTCTGACACTTTTTTATTTAGAATGTCTGCAGGCCAGCATTACAAGTTGCCCCTGAGCAATGTGATATTTTTTTCTGTAAGCAAAAATTAGGATTTCCAAATACATAATACCTTTAAGAGTGAAATATGAATATAAGCAGGGTCATTTATAAGGTTGTTGAAAGTACACATCTTAAATCAGAGCACTGAAGGATCCGAGTCTAAATATGTACTCCAGATGTGAAAAGAGAAGCATTTTGAGATTGCATACTTACAGAAGGAGTATATAGAATCGGGAGAATAATTTAAAAGTACCAGATCTTTAAACAGAAAGTGACAGAGCTAAGTGCCTTTGCACCTTGGAGAGTTCAGAAAATATCACCCTTCTGAAAGGCAAGTGTCCACGTCTAAGAATGAGTTGGTGAGGCAGGAAATCAGAAGAGAGTGAGTCCGTTTAAAGTATAGTCTGAAACTGTACTATGCAAAAGTCTTAAGACAGTGTTTGCACAAATACCTGCTCAGGTGCTGATGAATTATCTTTCCAAAACCTTTAAAAGGATGATATGTGGTGTCAATATTGGCAAGGTCATGCTGCTATGGGATGGAGACTACTCTGGCATACTTCTTCACGTTTCTGCAGGAAATGAGGAAGCAAATGAGTGGACCAAAGGGGATTGCTGAAAGGAGTGGAGAAGACAGGTGTAGCTAATAAGATTATTATTGTTATTATTATTATTATTATTGTTATTATT
This sequence comes from Protopterus annectens, assembly GCF_019279795.1. NCBI lineage: Eukaryota > Metazoa > Chordata > Ceratodontiformes > Protopteridae > Protopterus > Protopterus annectens. The sequence goes on from NC_056728.1 coordinate 1,329,141,138, forward strand.
ATTATTATCACTATTATTACTATTGTTGTTGCTGTTACTGCTTATACTAGTTTAGGACTAATAAAGTCATACAGTCCTGAAGACCTATAGAATAAGAGAACACTTTGCAATGTAACTCAATACAAGAAGGGAAAGATGTCTGAGCCAAATGCCACTGAAGAATAACTTTATTAGTGTAAAACAGTTTAGGGATTTTGGCGTTTGGTTTTTCAGGACTTCTTCAGAACAAACATTAAAAACACAGGGTTTTTATCCCCAAGCCCACCCTTCAGTATAGTAGCCCAAGTATTTGATTCCACAAGCAAAATTAATCATCCCCTTGACATAACTCTGATTATACATGTTCCATTTGTCTTTGCCCGTGCTCTCTTTAAAACATTTCCCGATTATTCTGTTTTATCCCTCATGAGCATTTTCTCCATAGCTCGCTTGCAGCACTCTTCCTTCCACTGACATTGTGTCATTGCCTTCTCTACAGCTTCACGATCCATCTAACAACGTTTCATATCCTCCTTCATTCATTATATACATATTATACTTTAATTTCAAAATTGTACCTGTGCTGTGGAAAACCCCAGACAAAATCTCCACACCCTAAGTCAAAGCAGTATCTTATAAATAAAAAAAGAGCAGCATTCCTTATGCAGAGCTTCATTATCCTGCTGTACTATAGCATATGTTTTATTTCCAGTATTATACTATATAAACACAATAATGTATATATATATATATATATATATATATATATATATATATATATATATATATATATATATATAGTAAACATGAACAAATGAAGAGCTATAAAACATAATGTGAACTCAACAGGACCTTTTCCTTAATTGTTAGTTGGGTAGGTCATTTAACACATAGACCCATATACTTTTAATCCCCATTAAAGAAACAATTACTACATCATTCTGTGTATTATATAGGATTATGTACAATATGATCCTCCTTATTTTAAAGAAAGTTCAATAAATGCAAGTAAATATATATTGATAATAGCAATGATTGCAAACACTATGGGAGTGCTCAGAAAAGGGTATGTAGTACTTAAGGAAGGGCTAATTAACTCAAGCAGATGTTTTTATTTTTATCTAGTTTCATGGAATGCAGATTATTATGCATCACAAATATGCACTTCTTGCAGTACAAGCATGTATTTGAGATGCATAAGTAGCCACCATAGCCACATTCAGGCAAACTACATAAAATCATGTTAATTAGTTCTGTCTGTAAATGCTATATATTTCTGAATATCCAGCCATAGCTACACTATGTGCATCAGGTGAAAAATAGTAATATGTAACTTCTAGACCTTCACATGACCCACATTTCAGATTTTGGTAGAGTCCAAACCATGAATATTTGCTTGTAAAAGGTTGATCTGTCATCATGAGACTATTTGAAATTACAACTATTTTTGAATTTACATCAACATCAATATCAGCATTCTTAAGTATATTTTATTACTTTGAATTTACAATGAATGTCAGACGCACTTAGGTTCATAGGTTCATACTAGCCTAACAATCACCAGAGTCTTTACAAGCCTAACTGCAACTCTACCAAGTTTTGTCCCAGAGTTCCTTGAACACCTATATGGTGAGGTATGTTAGTAAGGAGGTAGCTAAGGGTTATGTGTATGTGGGGGTAAGTTAGCTGTGGATTAATTTACTTACTGTCAGCCTCTGTCCATCAGAGAAATGGAATTTCCCATCCAATTAGCAATGTTTCTTTTGGACAGGGTCAGGGATTAACTCTGCTTCATGTAGATGGGGGGCTTATTCAATAGCATGGAGATCCTTTGAGATACATACTGGTCTCCCCAGCATTTTATATTTATGTTGCAGACAAAGTTCAGGTCCTTGGATCTAGTGTTTCTGGTGTTACTTTTCTTGTAGAAGTGCAAGAGTTCCATCAGAGTTGGATCCTAGGACATCTTATATGCTAGGCATAGATCACCTCTCAGTAACCTGTAGGAGACTGAGTACAGCGTTAAGGCCTTAAGGTTGTCTGTGTAGGACAGGGTATTCATACCCTGGATTCTCCTGGTAAGGAACCTTTGAGGGCATTCCAACTGTTGCAAGTGCCTGACTAGGTACACTCCAAAGGGGGTACTGCACAAAATGATGGGTCTGATAAGGGTTGAGCAGGGTAATACTATCATTCCTTGGACCTGTATGACATACCTTTTCTTATGAGCTGGATGACATTGAATGGTTTTCTTACCATCTTGGCTACGTGTTGGTTGAATGCCAGTTAACTGTCTACATATGTTCCCAGATCCCTAACTATAAGGTCAGCTATTAGGAGTGTTTTATCAATGAAGTAATTAGCTTGGGTGGGCGATTTCCCAAAAGACAGTATTATGTATTTATTTGCATTGAGTTTTAACTCATGGCTTTCACACCAGTTATTTCTTTGTGTTAGACCTTCTTGTAGAATGTACATGTAATGGCAGGAATCAATGATAGCTTCCAATTTACAGTCATCTGCAGACTTATAGAGCCAGAGGCCTTTGACATCAACCTTGGCTTCCAAGAAATAGATGCCCAACAGTAGTAGGCCCAACAGTGAGCCCTCGGGTACTCCACTGGTGGCCAGTCTCCTGGTGGAGGTGGTCTAACCAGTCTGGACTTCTTGGGTCCTACCTGTGAGCCAGCTAACAATCCAGCGAGTTATGTATGGATTTATGCCTAGTAGTAAGAGTTTGTCAGAAACCCCTTAGTGGAGTATTGTATCAAACACCTTGGCCAGGTCAAGGTAGGCAGTATGCACCATTTCCCCTTATCCATAGCCATAATAACCCTCTTGAAGAAGTCTACCAGGTTAGGTAGGCAAGACCTTCCCTTTACAAAGCCAAATTGGGATGGCTTCAATGTCTGTAGGTTGCCAGTGTCCTTGCTGATCATTTCCATGATAATTCACTCCATGGCTTTGCATATTAGACTAGTCAGACTGATGGGTCTGTAGTTCCAGGGTCAGTTGGTGGCCCACCATTATGAAGAGGGATGACTGTTGCAGCCCTTCATTCACTGAGCATGTAACCTGTTTTGAGGCTGTAATTAAAGAGTGTGTAAAGTGGTCCTGCTAGGCCATGTTTTAGGCTATTTAGAAGGCAACCAGGGATATTTTGGGGCCCATTGAAGCAGTATTTTTGGCCTTAATTTTCACCTCCACAACTTAGTCCCTGTTGATAATTGGGGAGAGATATGCTGGAAGGGATTGTGTAAGCTGTTTTGCTGGACAGATCAGTATATCCTACACTTTACTTTTTTTCACAATAAAATGTCTATGTTTAATGCATTTCTTTCAACTACTTAACAGAATATCTCTTCTTTCAGTAACTAACATGACATGTACTTATCAGTTACTATATTGGTAAAAATCCTATAGGTTGCAAAGCTGTATTCCTGTATTTCAGGACTGAGCAACATCAATGTGAAAATTGAAAATTGTCACATTTCTCATAAAGCTCTTCACCATTTGGACCATACATTCTACTTGCCCTTTGCATTGAAGATATCTGGAACTAGATGTGGTACTCTTAATTTCCCATTGTCTCACAAAAGTAAGAAATTCCTAACTAACACATTGCAGACTATTGTCTGATATCACCTCATCTAGAAGGCTGACAAAAATCAATTTTAGTATCGTAACAAAACCTACCATCACTTGTAGCATCACGCTATCTAACTACTTCTGGATATTTTGAGTAAAATTCCACATAGAAAACATAGTGACTGAATATACTGATATTGTACTGAAACAAATGCACCCTAACATTTCTCTTGAAGATAGCAGGTGTAATCTACTACTTTCATCTAGTGAAGATTTAGAATTGTGCGTGGCAGCACTTCTTCTCTTTGACTTTCTATGTTTTTTGTCACGTCTCTTGACTATCAAGCCTCCTACAGTCATACTCAAGCTCATTCATTTCCTTTGTCCTGTGTATCCCAAGTACACAGACAAGAGCTAACTAGAAGACTTGCTTCTAAAGTGCCATGGATGGGCACTCACATCATATCATCCATCTTAATCTGGCTTATTTCCTCCAGAATAGGGCCTTATGGAGATAATATCTGTATGTCCCCAGGCCAGGAACTACAAGCTGCTAACCTTCCACCCTCAGCTCACATCATTCCAGATGCAAGCTATGAGGGCATTTCTGTTAGGTTTTAAGTCCACCTGCTGATGGTTGACATGGAAACAGCATCACCACACTTAAGTCAACACCATCTACCTGATGTGTACCTGCTCCCACAATCATGTGTCTCCAGAGAACTATCATCACTGGCTTGGGAAAGTAACCATGTGTTCTCCAGTCAGCCACCACTGTGCAAGCCTCCTCTTCCACCAAAGCAATGACCAACCAGGAATCACATTGTCCTCTACCTGGAATAGATAATCCAATGTTAACCATTCACATTTATCCACCTGCCATACTCTACAGTTACAATTCAAGGCCATCTGAGTCAGAGTCAGAACGTTATCCCTCTAAGTTACAAAGATGGGCCTCTTCTCCTTGATTTTGATTTCTAAAAGCATTGCAGATATTGTATCCTTGGACCACTTGTTCTGTTAATTCTAACATCCTAGGCTAATAAATAATGCGCTTAGTTGTTACTAGTTATTCCTAGGTGTGCATCAAATGTGGGGTAACACTGCATCAGGGTGAGTAGATATGACAGGTTAATCACTTTTAAATACCAAGCCTTAAATACAACACAGTTCATCGTTTTATGGGAAGTACTTTAAAATCTGAAGGTACTAATATAATTGCCAGCCATTCTTAATGGTATTACATAGCAACTGCATCTTTTTGTCTCCTCCTGCACTTTTAACTCTTCAAACTTCTCAGCTGATATAGGCAATTATGAAATTATCACAACACTTCCAGATCTTTATCCAATAGTCTTTGTTTACAGTCTTGTATGAAAGCTCGACTAAGTGTATCTGTTATATACATAAATTTGCCTTGTTTGTACTAGACTTGAAGAGCATAATTTAGCAAAATTTGCAACATTCTCTGGAGTATGACTTGTGCCTTGTGAAGAGACTTTTTGAAGATGCTTTATAGAGTCTTGTGGTTTGAATCTGCTACAAAAGATTTTTCATAGACAGTCATGAAACCTTTGACAACCAAAATTATGGTCCCATCTCTTCTCTATTTGAGCATACTTTGTCTGTCGGTCAAAGCATAGTATGTCTATCAGCCAAAGCCCTTGATCCATATGCTACCAGTGGTCTGCTTTCCTGCATAAATAATGCCCCAAGCCTTTGTTGGATAAAATCCACCTGAAATGAAACTGGTCGTAAACCATCACAGAATTTCAGAGGAGTCCCATTGACTAACATTTTTTTTTTGCATCCTAAAGCTTTTGTCTTGCTCTTGTGAGCAGAACTGTTTGTTTGTGTCTTTCGGCTTTTCCCGGTTAGGGGTCGCCACAGCGGAACTCTGGTCCGCTAATGATTGGTAGTGGATTTTTATGTACCGGGTTACCAGCCCTGACGCACAACCTTCAACGAAGGCACGCCCATTTCACGTATGCCTCCACACAGAAGACGCTCTAGCTGAGAATCAAATGGGACAACGTCTTGCTATGAGGCGACAACGCTACTGCAGCACCACCACCACAGTCGAGCAGAACTGTATGGCATCATATTCTAGCAGCTTCCTACATGTCATTGTTATAGCTGTCAAACTTAGAATGTTCTTGGAAATATATCATACCACCTCATCATCTGGCAGTTTAACACAAGAGATTAACACTATCAGCTGCTTATAGGCTTCATTCGGTAGTCCAGGTTTTTGCTTCTTAAGTCTCCATATGTCTACTATGTGACTCAGCAAGTGACTTAAACAGAAAGTGCTTCCAGTATACTCCTGAATAGAGGCTTTGCCTACTTAGTCACCTATTAGCAAACAAATGAAAGCACCACATAAGCTGTGGCTTATTAAATTTTATATATATTCACTATGGCAATGAAACATTTCTATGTAATTCATCATCATCATCAGCTCTATTTTTCCCAATTTTTCTACATGGGATCGGGGTGTCGTGTTAACTGTTGCCAACTCTCTTAGCTCAGCTCCACACTCCTGCCTTCTTCAACACTCATACCTGACTGTCGCATATCTTCTTTCACACAATCCATCCACCTCTTTGCTGGATGTCCTTGCTTCCTCTTACCTTCTTTGTGTCTGCCCCAAATTTTCCTCACCAGATTGTCTTCTGCTTTTCTACACATGTTCCCAACCACCGTAATTCCCAAACCACCATAATCTGTTCTCTTTGGTCTTTTCTGCAATTGGAGCTAATTTGTCTTCTGCTCTTATGTCCTCATTTCTTCATCTGTCCCACAGTGTGCATCCTATCGCCTTTCTCAGGCACTTCATTTCTATCACCTCTAGTTTCTTCAACTGTTCTGCCTTTACTGCCCAGGTTTCTGTACCATACAGTAGTACTGGTTGCACCACTGTCATGTACACCTTAATTTTCAGCTTCTTTGGCATTCTTCTGTCATAGACTACACCTGATACTCTATGCCAGTTGGCTGCAGCCTTTCTGAATCTAGCTTCGACCTCTTCATTCAGACCACCCTTCTCCTCAACTACTCCTCCCAGATACTTGAAGCTGTTTACCTGTTCTGTTATCTTCCCTTCTATCTCTATTTTCAACATCTTCTGATTTCCCCAATTTGCTGCCATTACCACTGTCTTGTCTGTGCTTAGTTTCATCCCATGTGCCTTCAGATTTACATTCCATTCTCCTATCCTTTGCTGAAGTTGCCTGTACTGCCACATCATCTGCGTACAGCAGCTTTGTTGATCCGTCCCCTCCAACCTGTTTGCTAATGTAGTCCATCATCAGTATGAACAGCAGTGGGCTCAGGGCTGAACCCTGATGTACACCCACACACACTGGGATCCCCTCTGTGAGGCCAAACATTGTTCGTACTTGAGTCATTGGGTCCTTTTACATAGCCTGCACTAATTCTACCAATGTTTCTGGGACTTCAAACCACCACAGTACTGCCCAAATCAGCTTTCTTGGGACCTTGTCATATGCTTTCTCCAAGTCTAGGAATGCCCAGTTGGACTCTCTCCTCATCTCTAGCTTCTATGCAAGTATCTGTCTCAATGCAAACATCGGGTCAATTGTGGTGCATCCTGATCTGAATCCAAACTGCTCATCTCCCATCTTACATTCTACTACTCTGCATATCCATTTATCAATCACCTTCAACAGAACTTTGCCTCTGTACTGCCCACAGTTGTGGATGTCCCCTTTGTTCTTGTACACTGGCATGAGTTTGCTTATTCTCCAGTCATCTGGGATACACCTTTCTCTCCACACTGCTATTAGTAACTTCAGGAGCCATTTCTCCCCTATCTCACCCAGCATCTTTATCATATCTGCTGTGACCTCATCTGAGCCTACTGCTTTATCTGACTTCATCTTCCTTAGTGCTGTTCTTACTTCTTCTAGGGTGGGTTCCTCTTCTCTCATTGTAGGCTGTTTCTGGGGAAGTACAGCTTATGTGGGTTTTTTTCATTCAGAAGCTGCTGGAAATACTCCTTCCATCTGCCTTTGATGTCCTCTGGGCTGGTGAGCAGTCTTTTGCTGGCATCCCTTATGAAGGGTGTCTGACTATCTTCTTTATCTTTCTGTCTTTGCCTTGTAACCTGATATAGTTTCTTTGTGCCCCTTACTGAGTCACTTTCCAGAAGTTGGTACAGTGACTCTGATGTCCTATTCTTTGCTATTGCAACTTCTTTCTTAGTTTCTTTGTTAGCTAACCAGTAGTCCTTCCTAGCCTGGTCAGTCTTTTCTGTATCCCACTTCTTCCTGCACTCCTTTTTTTCTTTTGATGACTTCCTGGACGTATGCATTCCACCACCAGCTTTTCTTATGTACCTTATTTCCATACCTGGCTAGGCCACATATCTTTTCTGTAGTCCTAATACATCATTTTCCATGCTGTTTTTAGGCATTGCCATTCTTCTTCAATTCCACCTATTTCCTCCTGTTCTTGGGATGCTAAAGCCCTGAGTAATTCCTTGAACTGTTGTACTTTCTCTCCAGTCAACTTCCAGGTCTTCAGCCTGGTCTCTGTTGACCATAGAGCCTTATCTGACCACTGCTTGCAGATGATTGTGGCAACTAGTGGTTTATGCTGTGGGCTGACTGTTTCACTGGGGATGACTTTGCAATCATGGATTCTGCCCCAGTGCCTTTTCCTTACTAGGAGGAAGTCTACCTGAGTTGCATGTTAACTACTCTTGTATGTGATCTTGTGACTGTCTCTCTTTCTGAACCATGTGTTGGCTAATATCTAGCCATTTGCCAGACAGAAGTCTAGAATGGCTTCTTCTTCTTTATTCCTGTTGCCCCACAGTCCTCATATCCTGTTCTGTCTGTCCCGATATGTGCATTCAAGTCACCCATTATCAACACCAATTCATGTTGTCCTGCTTTATCTAGTAGGTCCTGATATGTGCATTCAAGTCACCCATTATCAACACCAATTCATGTTGTCCTGCTTTATCTAGTTGGTTCCGATATGTGCATTCAAGTCACCCATTATCAACACCAATTCATGCTGTCCTGCTTTATCTAGTAGGTCCTGCAGCTGCTGTCTGAATGCACTCTTTTCCTCACTATCACAGCCCTGCTGTGGGGCATAGGCTGAGATTATGAATACTGTCCTATCTTTACACTGGAGTCTGACTGCCATGAGTCTGTCATTAATTCTGATGATATCCCTTACTGCCTTCTGAAGCCTCTCTCTCACGACAATTACTACACCATTTCTAGCCTGCCCTCCACCTGAGTAGTAGACTCTGGATCATAAGCCAAGTGGCTTTGCTGCACTGCCCTTCCATCTCATCTCCTGGATACATAGGATGTCCAGCCTCCTCCGTATAATCATGTCATCTACTTCAAAGCTGCATCCTGTCAGTGAACCTACATTAAACGTAGCAATGCTCATTTCATGTTTGGCATGTTGGTTGGTTTTATGTCCAGCTTTTGCTCAACAGAGCTATCCCAGGTAACCCAGGTGGGCAACTCAGCCAGTCAGTAGCTTATCGACCCAGGGCTGCTGGGCTGGCCAGTAGGGGCACATATACCCATCCCACCATTAGCACAGGTCCCTGGTGTGGGTCAGAGTAGGCTGGGTCCTCAACCCACTTATCACCGGTAACTTGAGGACATTAGTCAACATGACCAAATCACCTTGAGCCATATTTTACACCATTGAGTGCCTAGCCCTGCCACGGCATGCAGTCTGTGGTCCGTGTTCTCCTATCTTGAGGAGTCTGTGCACCACAGTAGATGCTCAAAGTGGTTTGTCTGTACAACTCTTTTCCCCTATAGGGCACCATGTAGAGTCTGTGCTACTGTCCACAGCTCCATTCATTGGTGAGTTTGAGATGGAAACATTCAGCACGTTTTTCGGACATGGGAGAAACCTCAGGGAGACACAGGGAAAACAACTTGTGCATGAGAGGTGAAGACCTTAACCACTAAGCCATCTGGTCTGTCTAAGCCATCTGGTCATAGTCATATAAACATTTCTATGTAACTGTAAGTAGAAATACAGATATGACAACTGATTATGTTCACTTTTACTCTGTTTAGACAGTTTTACTGTGTCTAGCAACTTAATACATTGCAAATCATGCTCCTGTTTGGTAGATCCCTAAACAAAAAAATGATCAGTTATATTGAATACTCTTCCTAGCACTTCAGCCATTTTGTCTAGTGCTCTCTGACATACTGCTAGCACTAACAATATTTCAAAAGATAATCTTAGAATACTATATCTACATAGAGGAATGTTGAAAGAACAGAAATTTGAGTTGTTGTAGCAAGTTTATCTGCGAAAAACATTAATGATCATTTAGCAGAAAAACAAAAGTTAGTATTAGACATAGCTTTCCTCTTCTTTTTCAGTGTTTTGAAATGGATAGTGATTGCTTTTGAGGAAGCTAGGTTTGTCCATGAAACACTAGTGACTGACACTCATTTGTGAGATCGCAATTGTGTAACTGCCTGGATTTTCTCTAGTGTCATTGTATTGGTTATTTTCCATCACCCTGTGAATGGTATGACCTCAGGGTTGGTGTATACGTGTGCCAGGAATATGGGGGCAGTAGATTTTTTATGCTTGTTTATTGTCAAATGCTGTTCACATATGAAAGCTTTCACTCATTTATGATTGTAGTTTTTTGAGGCAATCATGATTGAGATAATAGCCTTACAGAGAGCCCTCTTTTCATACATATGTGCAAGTTTTAAGGGTCTACACATATTCTAGGCTTACCTTGTTTCATTACGTCAGTCATCCATTCAGTTGCTTCCCCTTTTGCTTATTAATAAGATCTATGGTCTCTGTGTATTTCAGTTCCTGCTCATGTCTGCATGTAATTACTAAGGACTCTCCACGGTACATGTATGTCTTCTCTGACTTCATGACAAAACTCTTCACTCTTCATTGCAGAAGTACAACAAAAGCCAGGGGCAAGAAGTGTGGCATTTGGAACCAACATGAAGTCAATTCTGGGCCCTTTTCTCTATAGTCTTGGTTGTCTCAGAGCTAGCTAAAGAGACAGAGAGATAGCAAACCCTCTCCACATACAGCACAAAGGCAAGGTCTGCAGTGGAGGATGACAGCAACAGCCTTAAAATGGACTTGGAAAGGATCGATAGGGTGCAAAGATGTGGCAATTGAGGTTCATGTTATGGAAATACAAAGTACTAAACTTAAGCCACAATTTGGGAACAAGGTACCAGGTGGAGGAGGAGGTAGAAATATAAGCAAAGAAACATGGAAAGGATGTACAGATGATCTCACCAAGACTGCAACAACAGAAATAGTATAGTAGGGTAGTAGCAAACATGGCACTTAGGTGTATAATTAGGGGATAGATAGCAGAATTAATGAAGGAACACTGCCACTGTACAGGGCTTTACAGATAGCAAGCCTTAATGCATGCACCTTTGTAGGCCATACCAAAGAGCTGATGTTGGGCTACTGGATGAAGTCCATAAAAAGGTCAACAGGAGGGTCAGAAGAACAGAGAAGAAAAAATATAAACACAGACTAAAAGAAATGTGAATCTTTTCCTTACAGATGAGAAGAGACAGAAGACACAATATGATTCCTTTAAGGGCTACAGGATGCATTTGTTGTATGATGTCTTTTGCTTTTTATAGCCACAGAGAGGTAGCCTAACTTGCAATGTTTTCAGCTCTCACAGGTTACTGTTGTTGGATTTGAACAGGAGGGAGGGAGGCGTGATTTCTTTTCTACTTATTGTTGTTGACCTGGTAGACCTTTTAAGGGCTAAGTCAAGTTTTTGTTGTGAGGTGTTTTAACATTTTTAGCCACAGAAAGCTAGCCTAATGTTTTAGTGAGGCAGAAATTGAGTTGAGGGGCATGAAGTACTTTTAGCCAATCATAAGGCATTACTTGCTATATTTTCAGCTTTATACAAACAGAGGAGAGGTGATTGGAAACATTAAGTGTGTTTAATGGGAGTAAGCAAGCTAGAAGCTATTACTGAGGTGCAAATTATATACTATATTACCTTCAGGATTTAAAAGAATGAGGTTTCATGATTGAATTTACGTGCTGCCATATGCTAACAACAAATAATGGAGGGTGGAGTAAAGATATAATGGAATGTATAAAATGTAGCCAGGTAAGGGGAAATACAATTATGGAACATATGGGACTAGGAAGGAAATTAGTGAAGAGTGATGATGCAAAGTTGAGAAGTGAAATATAGACCATGTTTAAGATTACATATTAAATAAAATAAAAGTAGAAGATAAAGGTATACAACTTGAAAGTGGGACAATATGCAACACAGTTTCCAGTAGTTAGGACAGTGAAACTAGAGTGGTGCTAACTGATGAGAATCAACTCTTCATGCCAGCTTTAGTGCATAGGTCTGATCCCAGTGTGTCCGTACCTAATTATGCTTCTGAGTTAGCAAATATAATAGGAGAGGAAGGGATGAAGCAAAATGGAGTGACAAATGATTTTAGTAACAGTCAGTGTTTGGATAAAGTTAACTTTGTTGATAATGTAGAACGAGTCTATATCCAAGGCTTGCACAAGTGTATAAATACTGAGCACATGCAAGCCTGACTGCCATTTTGTAGTAAGCTACTGAGATATAAGAGTGTATGTATGCAAGCTGTTTGTTAACTAGTCTGTTTGTATTTACAGATGCTGCCATCCATCCTGATGTGTTTGTATGTATTAAAGCATCTGAATGAAACTCCAAGCTTTCTTGTTTTATGTATTAGAGATGAACGAGTGACATGGTGTCAGAAAAGGGCATGTCTAAAAGGACATGGTTTAAGAAATGGTATATCTAAAGTTCATGAAGTCAATAGAAGCATACCAAAGGGGCAAGAGGTCACAAACAGCTTGGCTGAAATGATTTAATGCATTTGTTTAGATGCTGGTGGAATATACAGGAGTAGATCATTCCCAAATGTGCAAAACTTCGCAATACAGGTCAGAAACGAATTTCAGGTATTAAAACTTGCTCAGCACTATTTCTTTTCCACATAATACGAAACGAGGCATCCAGAACGTCCTAAATAATAATCGCATAAACAGATATGTACAATATCGATAAAAATATTCAAATTACTATGGAAATGTTTGAAATAAAGTCCATATTGCACAAAATGAATACAATAAGAAGAAACTACCGCATTTTCACAAAGTGTATGTATTTTCGTATTAAGCAAAGACATCTGAGTGTTTGTATATTTGTGCAGTGTTACAGTAAAGTTATTTCGCAAAAGTACAGCTATTACAAGAAATATTTCACAAAATACAACCATTACAGAGCATATTTCCCAAAGTGAAGTATTTCAAAGAGTTTATTGTGCATTTGAATGTTGTTACAAGCTCACAGCACTGTTTATTCATACATAATTACAAGGGCCATATTTTCAGTGTGTTTCTCTATACTTTGCGTGCATGGCAGATGGATTTCAAAAACCCAATGCACTTGTGTTTGATAGTAATATTGGTGAGAACTGGAGAGTGTTTAAGAGTACAATATTTTCATACAGGCTGCATTTTCTAATAAAGATGACCATACAAAGGCATTTATTCTGCTTAATTGAGCTAGGTCAGAGGCTATAGAAAGAGAGTGTTCATTTGTATATGCATGTGCTATCTATACTGGAGAGGGGGGAAACCGTAATATTGTTGTACTGACCGAGTCTTGACTCAAAGGACCCAGAGTGCTTAAAATGTACATTTAGAGAAATGTGTAGTCCCCCAGACAAATGTTACAGTGGAAAGGCACTTGTTTTACACAAGGGACCAAAAGCCTGGTGAAACTTTTGCAGCATAAATAACTGACCTGAGAAATAAAGCTAAAACATGTAAATTTGATGATTTAAGGGATGAGTTGCTAAAAATCAGACTTCTGCATGGTATAAAAGATGATGCTGTGAGAAAGATTTTGCTTTGTGACAGTGATTTAACTTTGAATAAGGCCAATGAGATTTGACAGATATATGAGCTCACAGAAAAGCACACAAATATGCTTACAAATAAGAGCAGCTCTAGAAGACACAGTGATAAAGTTCTTGTTGATAGTATGCAGAATGTTATTAAGAGAAACAGGTCCAAGCACATGGCAGCCATAACCTCTGCAGCACTCACTGGTAAACCCCAGAACTTTCTAGTGCATTCCAGACTTCACATAGTCTCAGTGAAGCATAAGAGTGAGTCACCAAACACAAAGTATGGACCCCACCCAGTTTCATTGCCAACTGTCATAATTGTGGTGGAAGTCATGAATCTAATAGGGAGAAATATTTAGCTTTTGGTCAACAATGCCACAAATGCAATAAATGGAATCATTTCGAAAGATTTTGTAAATCAAAAGGCACACCTTCTTTTATTAAAATGAAATATTTTAAGAAATGAGTTGACCAGTTAGACAGTGGCTGTTCTACTCTTTATGTTGATGGTTTGTCAATGCTTCATGAAGTGGTCAGTGCTGTAGATTTAAGGGCAAAGAATGAAGTATTTTGTACTGTTCAGATAAATGGCATACCCATTGAGCTCAAAGTTGATACAGGTTCCAAGTACAATGTTATGTCTGCAGAAACATTTGCCAGAGTGTGTAAAGGTAAGAGGCTTGATTTGGCAAGGTGTGTGAAACTTGTTGCTTATGGAGGTAAAGAAATTCAAACCAAAGGCTCAGTAGTGCTTTCATGTTACCTTGCTGGAATGAGCTACGATTTATTATTTTATGTGGTCAAGAGGCATATCTAGTCATTATTAGGGCTCAAAGACAGTTTGGAAATGGGACTGCTTTCATTTAATAAAGAAGTCCACCATGTTAGCTTAAAATACCACAACTCTAATTTTTCCCAGCACATTTTTTCTACCTGTGCTGATCTTTTCCAAGACAATCTAGGCAAATTTCCAGTTGTGTACTCCATGCAGTTAGACCCAGAGGTCAGTCTAGTTATCAAGCCAGCACATAAAGTTCCAATAGCCATGCTGGACAGAGTCAAAGCTGAGCTAGATAAAAGGGTGCAACAAGGTGTGATTTGTCCAGTTGAAACTCCAATTGAATGGGTATCTTCCATGGTAGTATCTCATAAGAAAAGCTAAGATGACGTCAGAATATGTATTGATCCACGAGATTTGAACAAAGCATTAAAAAGACCAAATCATCCAATGCACATAGTCGAAGAAGTCGCAGCCTTGATGCCAAATGCCACTATTTTTTCTGTCTCAGAAGCAAAGAGTTCATTTTGTCAAATTCAGCTTGACAAAAAAATCATCATTGCTCACTACATTCACTACTCTGTTTGGCAGGTACAGATTTTTGAGAATGCCATTTGGGATAAATTCTGCAAGTGAAGTCTTTCAGCATGCAATGGAGCAACTTTTTTCTGGGTGTCCTTATGCTATCATAGTAGAAGACATACTAGTAGGAGGTCACGATGAAGCAGAACATGACAGAAATATCAGAAAAGTTCTAGAGAGGGCACATCAAGTGAATCTTTAGCTCAACCCACAGAAATGCAAGTTCAGGCTACAAAAAGTCACTTATGCTGGTCACTTATTTACTAGTACAGGCTTATGACCAGACCCTTCAAAGAAAACAGTGATTCTCGAGATGCCAGCTCCAGACAATGTTCAAGACCTGCAACATTTTCTTGGCATGGTCAGCTACCTAGCAAGTTCATTCCAGACTTGAGCCAACTTTCAACAGCACTCAAAGAGCTGACACATAAAGATGTATCCTGGTCTTGGTTAGAGCAACACCAAAGAGCATTTGATGTCCTGATACAGAGAATTGCTAGTCCACCTACTCTCAGATACTATGATGTTCACAAACCAGTTACATTTTCCTGTGATGCTTCAACATTTGTTCAAGGTGCAGTCATTCTACAAGAGTATCAACCTGTTGCCTATGCATCGAGAACTCTTACCCAAACTGAGATGTAATATGCCCAGATCGAGAAAGAGCTTTTGGCAATTGTGCTTGCATATTCAAAGTTCCATGATTATGTTTATGGTAGAACTATCCAAATCGAAATGGACCACCAACCTGGAATGTGCAGTCAGGTGAATTTGCTTAAATAACTGTCTTATGGGGCATTTGAATAATAAAAATTGCTAAGAAGAAATCATTTCAATAGGTATGGGTTTGTATTCGTGGAGTAAGATCAAAGGAAATAAAAATCAATAAGGGTTTGCCTCAGGGATCTGTACTGGGACCCTTCTTATTACATGCATTTATGGCAAGTTTTCTCTTGGAATCCTAATGTTGGGTAGCAAAAATTGTAGATGATACCAGAATTGCAGGGATAGTTACATTGATGGGAGATCATCAGGAATTTCCAAGTTATTTAGCTTTCTGCATTCTTACCTATCACAAAAGCACTTTACCTGATCAATATATAATAAGACTGTACAATCATATCCTTGATAAGCAGAACAGCTATGATTAACTTTTATCAAGAGAGGGAACCATAGATTATTAGTTTTAGAGTAACTGGAAATTTTAAACAGTTTGTTTATTGTAGAGGG
>NC_056728.1:1329167244-1329194744 GCF_019279795.1 Protopterus annectens
CTTTATTACAGTATATTTTGGGTGTTCTACTTTTGCCCAGACTGCATGCACTTGACTTTCTCTTTGCTAATACGTTAAGTATAATGATTTGTGGAGTTTATGTTTTACTATTTACTTCATGCATACATTTTTTGCTTTAGTGGCCTAGGTTGTGGCTGAAAAGGGGCCCCATCTTTCTTAGTCCACCCACCATGTTAACAAATAAAATAAGAGCCTCATACTTAATCACAGAGTAACTGATGGTAGATGCTGTTATATTTTACTCAGCAAAGACTGAAGTGTTTCCTCCTACCCAACCTTTGTGCTACTATCACTGCAAGACATATTGGTGCTTGACTCCATTTCTTTTCTAGTCTGGGGGTCTTTTACTCCATTTTAGAGGTACCCATGAAAAGTACATTGATTAATGAGAATCAGTATGCTGGAATATATAAGCAAAACATCTGAATTTAGAGAAATGTTTTAACAGTACTTGCTTTAACAAAAATTTGCAGATTTTCAGCTCTATGTAATAAAACTGAGCATTTGAATTCTATCAGTATAAAACAGAGAAGAAGCCAAGCTTGTCAAGACATTAAAGCAACTCCTGCAGTTTGCCTGACATAATGAAAATCTTAGTCATTAGCTTCTATTTATATTCAACAAACTGAAAACTAGACAAATATGTCCTTGTGTATAATCTCAGTGCAGTACCTCTGTAGTGCACATTAACATGTTATATTCTTTGCACTGAAAATTTTGTATGTGCTTGTTTAGTAAAATATACTTTTCTAGGAATCTTTTATTTCTTGCCTTGCCCTCTCTTCAGGGAAACATGACACCTGGTGAAATATTATATTTTCTCCATAGATAATATTTACTAACTGCCCATTTAAATGTGGTTCAGTCTTGTAGTTACATTTTTATGTTGTAGGTTTCTTTAGCAGAAAGATATCACGCAGAATGAAGTGTGTCCCATTTTAGTATCAAAATATCACATCAGGACAGCAATACTTCCCACAATTTGTCTTTATTACAAACGTCATAATCAGGTAAGGTCTACTACCATGCAGGAAAACCATTCAAAATAGTTTTGAGCTTAAGAGTCATGCAGGTGATGTTGAGGTTATCCGGTTCGGCTTTTCATTGAAAAATTAAAGTGTGTATTTTACTGGTCTGAAAAAGTGATTGTGCTGACTCAGAAATTGTCTTTCCCTTGAATAAATTGCAAAAGTGTGAAGCACATATCATATAATGAATTATCTAAGGTAGTAAGCAGCCAAGAAATAGTAAGTGATCAATAAACATTAGTAGAATCCAATTACTTTAATTAAATCTAACAAAACTGAGTGGAAATGTTCTGTAGAGAAAAGTGTTGTTTGGTAATTGACTATGCATCATGGTTCTCTGGGGAACACCAATGCATTATTTGCATGTATGAAACTGCAGTTTTGTTCAACTTCATTATATGACCTTTGGCAGCTTATGTACCATAGCATGCACGCACACACACAAACACACACACACACACACACACACACACACACACACACACACACTTCCCTCTTTCCAAGCTATCAGGATTGTTGCTAGAAATGTCCATATTGTATTGGTAGCCTCACACTTCTATCACCAGGACAGATTGCATAAGATGTGTGCATCTCCACAAATACTATTCCCTAAACAGTTTAAACATATCTACATTATTTCAGTCATTCCCTTTTTCAAATGTAAGGTCTTGTTTTTAATATTGTATACTATATATGTTACAAGCACAAGTGTATCGAGATATGCGCGCATTTTGGTCTCTATAAGTCATAATATTAAAAAAAATTTACTCAGCAGAGTACACGGTTATAGCTATCTATATCTTTGCATTCTATATATCTAAAAAACATCAATCCCTGCTTTTATACACCTCACTCTATATGTGTCTGGTTTATAAAGAGAGATTGTCCAACCAGATGTTCTTCATATTGATCACTGCTACAATAGCCTTAGCTATATGGGTTATATCTTGCCAAGGTTATAACAGCCAGACAGTTTCTAAAGTTTCAGGGTACTTTCCATGCATCCAAACCATCAAATAGCACAAGCTGAGCTGACTAAAAGGCAAGTTTGGGCATGAAGCCATTCAGAGTTCTACTACTGCCGAAGAGTACACTCTGCTGAGGCTTTTGAGGATCGATGGTTGGCTTGAGCTTTCCTTAATTGAGCAAATAGGTTCCCTTTGGGGAAAAAAGTTTCATTTTCTTATTTTTTGCTGACGTTTTATTACTTTCCTGTTCAGGAAAGTTATTTTAAAGCTGGGAGTGTTGTGTTTTAATGGGTTGTCTCAAGACTGTAATGTACTTTTAAACAGAGCACCTGTTATTTCTGTTAGTTTAAATGACTTGTTATCTAACTGATAAACTACTGACTGCAGTGAAACTGTGTTTATTTTAAGGTTGTGGGGCTGCCAGAGTGATTGAAATTGCTTTTTACTGTGTATTTTCTGTTAAAAAAGGTAACATTTGCAGAATGGTAGTTCTACTAGCACTGTTGCTTGTTTTCTCCAAGATAGAGACACCATTGTTGGCTTGACCATGGAACAGATCATCAGTCCCACAGCTGGTCCTTCTTCCAGCCACAAAAAGAAAAAGTTAAGCAAACAACATTTTCCACCAGAACAGGCTACAATTTATATCAGCCACAGGCTGGTGACTTTACTGGTGCTATTTGTTATACTTCAGATGACTCATCTTTTACCCTGGCTCCCTCTGGTATAGCATCTACAGCCACTGTGGACCAGGGGTTAGCCACATCCTCTGTGGCTGTGGGGGTCCTCTAAGTGGCCTCTTGTCAGTCCTGGGAGAGTGAATAGGGAAGCTTCCCCTGTAGTGGCATAATTTTGTGCCCATCCCTGGAAAAGCAGCAGCTGCTAGTAGTAACACTGGTGGCCTCATTTTTCCTGTCAAAAATAAACAGAAAACCAAGCTTGCATCTACTCCCCCTCAAATTTCTATGGATAGGAATAGTTTACTGGGACTGGGGCAGAGATTGATTCAGGTTTTTCATCCTTCTTGTAGAGTAGTCTGTGGTAAAAGAAAGAGGAATGCCTCCTTTCCTAAAGAGATTCAGGATTCTGGATCTGAACAGGAAGATACAGGGTTGAATTTCAGGTTTTGCCCCCAAATTTCTGATTCATAAGAGGGCTCACTTTCTGATTCTCCCTTGGGGGGTTCTCTTTGTCTAAGACTACTGATAGAATGTCAAAGTGTTTTCAGTGGAAGAACACTGAAGTTTCTCAGTCTCTCAAAAATACTATGAGTTGTTACAGAAGAATTTTCAGGAACCTAAATCTATTTCTCATGTTCTGTCTTCTTTACAGGATGTGTGTTACTGCCTGCAATTTTCCTGATAGTCAGCCTGCTGTCCCTAAAACGGTAGATAGGATGTATAAAGTTCCTCGGTATTTTAATTTTTTATATATTATTCCCAAACTTGACCCAGCAGCTATAGCTTTAGTCAACTCCTGTCCTGCTAAGCATTTAGTTAATTCCAGTCTACTCTTTCTAATAAGCATGGGGAAATTATTGAAAGGTATGTGAAAAACTGTATACCTCTGCGACTTTGAATTTCAGAATTTCAAATTGTCAGGCTCATATGTTAAGGTTTATTCTGACATATTGTGAAAGTAAGAGGAATGTTTTATCTACAGTTTCTTTTATTTATTTATTTATTTATTTATTTATTTTGCATTTGTTAACCGGGTTGGTCCAGCTGGATAAGAATTACCCTTTTTCAGTGGAGACCCGAGGGAAAAGCCCCAAACAGACATACAAATACATACGAATAGAGACAAATTAATATGCTTTAAATAACTTAGTTTCTTCAGTTTCACCGGTCACTACTCATTGTTTGCAGTACACGCATGACTCTGTTGATGCTTCTTCCAGGGCTACGGCCACTGGTACAGTTTTAAGGAGGTTAGCTTAGCTGCATTCTAAGAATGTTCCAGATTATGTTAAAAATGAGATTTTAAATTCTCCCTTGGACAGAGATTTAGTATTTGGCCCCTTTGCTGCAGAAGTGATCAAAAAGTGTGATGAAAGGGGCAAGCTGGCCCAGGCAATCTGTAAGATTTTTCAGTTCTCCTTTTCTAAATTGTGCAAGGGATTTTATTTCTCCTCATCCAATTTCAGCAAAAAAAAAAACAAAATAAACAGCCTAAACAGAATTCAGGTAAACAGACATTTAAGAAGTGGCAAGGATGTTCCAAAATGAAGTCTGAAACCTCCCAAAACCAAGGACACTCAAACAAGTCTAAATGACTATTCATGACACTTGTGACCCCCTTCCACCCCGGCCCCATTTCTCTTCCAGAAAGTCTGAATTTCCATTTTTCTGTTTGGCTTTGGCAACAGATTGCTTCAGACAAATGGGTTCTGAAAATCATTCATCAGGGTTACAGATGGCAGTGTGAGGAAATTCCTCCTTTCCAGAGATCATTATTCATTCTGCAGATCAGACTGTTTTGTTTCCACTTGTTCTTCATCACATGCTGTCCCAAGGAATGATAGAACCATTTCCTCCTTCCCAGGTGGGGATGGGTTTTGTTCAAAATGTTCCTAGTCCCAAAGAAAGAAAATGCTTGGAGACCTTTTGTAGATCTTTCCTTCCTAAACCTGTTTGTGATAGTAACCAAATTCAAAGTGATGTCACTTTGCAACCTGCTGCCTGTTCTTCCTGCTTCAAGTTTCCTGGTAACACTAGACTTAAAAGATACTTATCATCACATTATTATTCATCCAGACTTCAGACATTTCTTAAGGCTTTGTGTGTCCAGATTACATTATCAGTTCTCTGCTTTATCTTTTGGACTATCCACTGTACTAAGAGTGCTCACAAAGTGTTTAGCTCCAGTTATAGCTCATTGTAGGCTACATGCTATCTGCATTTTTATGTATTTAGATGACTTGCTTATCTTTGTGGAGTCTTTTTCAAAATCTCAGGAATCTATCTCTTTGGTGAGAGATCTCTTACACAAGCTGGGATTCTAAGAGAACATTCAAAAGTCTTTCTTGACTCCCTCACACACGATTCTGTTCCTGGAATGTCAACTAGACACCTCAGTTCAAAGAGCTTTTCTTTCACAGGAAAAAATAAATCTTTAGTTGATTTTTTTCTAAGGTGTTCCACTAAGACTTCAGTCACTGAGAGGGAATACCTAAGTATTTTGGGTCTCATGTTATCTATGATCCTCATGATACCCCTGGAAAGACTCCATATGAGAAAGATACAGTGGTATCTGAAATCTCTTTGATCCCAGCATCAACAGCCTTTATCTTTTCAGATCCCAGTACTGTCAGAAGAGAAATTATTTTGTGGAGACAACAGATATCCTTAAATCAAGGTCTCCCCTTCTCCCTCCCTACCCTAAAGCAGTCAGTCATCAGAGACGCTTCAGATTTTGCTTTGAGAGCAGTTTTGGGAGAGATAAAAATGCAGGGGGTGTGGGGAACCTAGAACAGATACCAGCATAGGAATATCAAGAAGATACTTGTCCTGATTAAGGCACTCAATTCTCGGATCCATCTTTGGTCCTTGGGACCTCTGCAAGTGGTTACAGACAATATCAGAGTGATGTGGCACATCAACAAGCAAGGGGGATCCAGGTCATACCACCTTTGCAAGATTAGCCATTTTGTCTTGGGATATAACTTCACAGCAAAGTCTCACTCTACAGGCATCCTATATTCCATCAGTGCAAAATTGTGTGAAGATAAACTTGCTCTATTTGAACCAGCCAGTCTGGCTGATGAGGTTCTTAACATGGAAAACATTTTTGCTGATTGCTTTGACTTCTGCAAGAAGGGTATCTGAGTTTCAAGCTCTTATGGTGAGTTAACCCTTCCTCATTTTCCACAAGGACAGGGTTTATCTGAGAACATATTCTTCTTTTATGCCTAAAGTGATATCGGAGTTTACTTTAAGTCAATCTAACTATCTCCCCATTTTGTTTCCTGAAATTAAAAATGAGCGACAAGTGTTAATTCATACAGACAACTCAGGTACTTGACAGAATTAAATCTTTCAGATCATCAGATCAATTGTTCAGTTCTTGTGAAGATAAGAAGGATGGACAGCCTGTTTCAAAACAGACTATTTCCAAATGGTTGTCTAAGGTTATTACTTTTGTTTTACTCACCATAACAAATCTATTTCAGGCGGGGTCAAGACCCACTGTACAAGGACCTTAGCTTCTTCTGTGGCCTTTTGGAAAAGGTTGTTTTCTTGACGTATTCTAGAAGCAGCACCTTGGCCCTCTGTATGCACCTTTACAAAGCACTATAAGCTGGATTCCTTCTCTACGTCTAGATCAAGTTTTGCTAGTACTGTTCTCCATGGGCGCCTGGACCATTCTCCTTCCACCTCCCAAATATAGTTAGCTATGGTAGTCTACCCACATAGCTAAGGCTACTGCAGCAGTGATCAAGATGAAGAACATAATGCCGTTGTGCAAGTTGAACTTACCCTAACAGTAGATGTTTGAATGATCACTAATGCAGTAGCTGCTCCATCCCTCCATCCCCCTTTTTTTTTTGGTGTGTTTTTTAAACCAGGATGTGGACATTCATTTATTGTTATTCCTAGCCTTGTCATTTCAGAGCTCAGCTTCCCTCTCTCTGCTGCCAGGAAAGCTCTGAACATCTTTGCTCAAACTTGTATTTTAGTCAGCTCAAATCGAGCCGCTTGAAGATTTGGGTGCATGGAAGTTGCCCTGAAGCTTTGGAAGCTGGCCAGCTGTTATATCCTTGGCAGGATATAACCCATGTAGCTGAGGCTACTGCAGTAGTGATCATTCAAACAGCTACTGTTATTGTAAGTTTAGCTTACACAACTGCACTTTCTAAATCCTGGTTAAAGAATTTTAAAAAGGGCACTGTAAATATTAATATTAAACCCAACATTGGGTTAAGGTGTACAACTCTTCCAGCACCCATTGTAAAATGTTTAAAATTATAGAAGAGAAAATTAGCAAGGAGGTGAAGCTGAAATTAAATTGTTATTTTAATTTAAAAAATACCTAATCTGGTAAAAAACAAAATGCTGCTGTGAAATAATTCTGTGCACACTGTTTCGATTTTAGAGTTCAACAGCATCACAGCTGTACACATACACTTCTTCACAGGTTCATAGTTTACTACTAAGCTAACTGCCCTTGTGAGCCATTTTAAGCCTAGCCAATTATCCCTTGAGAGACTCAAACCCTGCACCTTTGTAAAGCAAGCACCTTAGCTATTAAACCACCCTCCCAACCCTTCTTCTCCACTTCTGGATTCACTTCTCCATTTTTATTTATTCACTATGGTGGTATTTGAGGACTCTTTAACAAAAGCAACAACCTAGTCAAAATTAAAATAAAACTGAATGCATAGGCAAAGTGGACTGGTTAGTGATTCAGATACAAATGACAGCTGAATTAATAGATATCCCCCCATATCAAAGATTCTATTTCAAATTCATAGAACAGTAGACTGGGGATCATAAATGGCATCCATTTGAAATTAGTGTTTATGAGGAGTGCAAGACCCTACCACCCCTATGTGGGAAGCTGTACCCTGATACCTATGGCACTTAATATAACATCCCCCTGGTCACCATTACTCAAAAAAAGGGGTAAATATAAGGATATGCTCACAAAAATAAAATGAACAAAGGCCAAATGTAGAAAGGTTACCATAAAGTGTATACTTTCTGAATTCAACAACAGCCCTATCACAATGTTTCTGCTGTCTATTCACTCAGAGAGGTTACACTCCGAGTATGGAGCAGTAACACCTTAAGGTTGTTTGTAGACTTTTTCCACTATGTTTGAAGACTAAACACAAGCGCTGCAATATCACCACGAAGAGAGAGTAGAATGTATGCTCAGCAAATAAAATCAAAATAAAATAAGCACAATTTAATAATGAACAGATAAAATCCTTCAAACAACAGGATGTAAATCCTCACAAACAGGATGAGCACTTTTGGCTATGCCTTCATCAGATCCTGTTCACACTGAAATGCCTCCCATTGCCTATAAATGGCTCTAAGAGCTGGATATAGTTTCAGCCAATATCCAAAGGCCTAGGAGGGGACAGGTGCAACCATCCTTGGCAAAGCAATGTGGTCTTTTGTCCATGTCCTCCCATAGGTTCATAGGTGGGTACTAGGCTATCTGCCTGAAGGCATTTATAAGCCTAGTCAGAATGTGTTGGCTTTTGCCACCCCCTTAGATTAGTTCCCTGTGCCTCTGTACAGCAGAGCCACTAAAGTGATCCCCGGGGAAAACTTTCTGTTTCCCATCCACTCGTCAAGGTTTCTCTTGAAGAGTGTTAGCGAGGAGCTCTGCCTGATGTAGATTGGAATCTTGTTCCAAAGCATGGGAAGTCTCTGGGACAGGAATCTATCCCTCCAGCATGTCCTATTTATTGTTGTGGTGAGATTTAGATCCCTAGAGCATGTGGCTCAAGGGGGATATGGTTTTCTTTAGCTGGAGCATGTCCATCAATTCTGGGTTGGACATGGCCTTGTATGTCAGGCAGAGTTCACCTCTGAGTAGGTGGTATGCAACTGAGTACAGCTGGAATTTCTTCAGTCGAGCTGCATAGGGCATCTGTTTGAGGCCAGTGATCCTCTTGGTGAAGTACTTATGTGGTCTTTCCAGCTGTTGCAGGTGTCTTGTAAGGTACATCCCAAATGGGGCATTGTACTCTATGATGGGTCTGATGAGTGATGAGTGGAGGGGCACAATGACCGCTTTTGATCTGGATGCGAACCATTTTTTGATTAGGTGGGACACATAGAAGGGTTTTCTAACCATTTTGGCAATATGATTGTCAAAGGAGAGATTACTATTTACTTGGGTCCCCAGATCCCTTATTATGTCTTCCATATTTAGGGGACTACCACCTATGTGGTAGTTTGTGGGTACTTTGTGTTTTCCAAAGGGGATGACTATGCACTTTTTGGCATTCAGCTTGAGGCCATGACTTTGACACTAGGTATCAGTCTCAGTGAGACCCTTTTGGAGAATGTCTGTGTCAGCCGGAGAGTCAATTAAAGCCCCTAGTTTGCAGTCATCTGCAAACTTGGTCAACCATAGCCCTCCTGTGCTTGCCTGTACCTTTGAAAGGTATATGCCGAACAGGAGGGGTCTTAGGACTGAGCCCTGGGGAATGCCACTTCTAACCAGTTTAGAGTCAGACCTAGCTCCCACAACTCTCACCATGTGGGTTCGGTCCATGAGCCATTTGGCAACCCATCTTGTGATGTAGGGGTTTATGTTCAGGCTGGTGAGCTTGTCTATAATACCAGAATGGGGAATGGTGTCGAAGGCCTTTGCGAGGTCTAGGTAGGCTGTGTGTACTATCTTTCCCTTGTCTATAGCCTTGGTAACTGTCTTGAAGAAGTCCACCAGCTTTAGGAGGCATGATCTGCGCTTAACAAAGCTGAACTGGGTAGGATCTAGTGTTTGGAGGTTCCCAATGTCTCTGTTAATGAGTTCCATGAAGATGCGCTCCATAGCCTTGCAGACCAAGCTAGTCAGGCTTATAGGGTGATAGTTCCCAGGGTCTGTTGTGGCTCCACCTTTGTGGAGTGGAATAACCGTTGCTGTGCCCCACTCTATGGGTACGTAGCCTGTGGAGTGGCTGAGTTTGAACAGTGTGTTTAGGTGAGGGGTTAGTTCATCTTTGAGCTCATGTAGGACACAGCCTGGGACACCGTCCGGTCCCATTGATGTTGTGTTTTTGGCTTTGGAGAGGGCTGTTTTAACCTGAGTGTCTGTGATTTCAGGGGCTCTACATTCTTATGGTATGGTTATGGGCCCTTTTGGGGGTGAGAGGGGGTAAAGTTTGCACTGAACCTGTCTGCCAGGATGTTGGCGATATCGGTCGGTTCAGTGTATTTTGTGCCATTCTGCAGTAACTCTGAGCAGATCTGAGCATTGCCACTTAGATTCTTGACATAGCTAAAGAATGCCTTGTGGTTATCTTTGGAGTCCTTGGCAATTTTTCTTTCGAAGCTTGCCTTGGATGATTTTATGAGGGATCGTAGTTTCTTGCTGATACTGATCAGGGATGTCTTCCCTTCTTGGGATTTTACTCTTTTCTGTGCAAGTTTCCTCCTTCTATTGTATAGTTTGTTTATGGCAGGGGTCCACCAGACTGGTTTCCTTTTCTTGGAGGAGTGAGTCTTGGTTTTGCTTGGGATAGCACGATCCATGCATTCTTGTAGGTGCCTGTAGAATGTATTAGTAAAGGATTTTGCAGCTTGGACAGCGTTATCCTTTAGCATGGGGGCTTTGAAGCTTTCCATCTCAGTCTTAAGTAACGTGAAGTTTGCTTTTGAAAAGTTTTTCATGGTCGTTTCCTTGTCTGGGGGTGGGGGCGAAATGTGGATATCCAAAGTGATTTGTTTCTGGTCAGATCTAACCAGCGAGGGGTTGACCTCCAGTGTGGAACACCAGTCGCCCATGTTGGTGATGACCAGGTCCAATATGTTGTCACCTCTGGTGGGAGTGTTGACCAGTTGATCCAGGGCATTTGAGTTTATAAATTCTAAGAAATGTTGGGCAAAGGAGTTAGTACTTGAGTAGTTCTCCCAGTTAAATCACCCAATATTAGGGTGTTTGGTAGGATCTTTATGTTTCCCAGTGTTTCCAGAAATGCAGAATGGGAGTCCTGGGACATGGTGGGTGATCTGTAGCAAGCTAAATTTGAATTTCAGTTTTGCCAGTTGTTAGTTGCATGTGGATGATCTCTGAAGCATCATGCTGTGCCACTAACCTGGAGGTGTGGGTATCCTTGATGAATATGGATATGCCTCCGCCTTTTGCATTTTGGTCCGGGTTCTATGGCCGAAATGTATAGTTTGAGTTGTGGCCTGGTAGTGCTGGGGTACTCTCTGGAGCCTTAAACTAGGTTTCTGTTACTGCACATATATCAATTTTCTCCGTACTGAGGAGTACCTCAAGTGCGTGCATTTTGAGGTTTAGGCTTCTGGCACTGAGTAGCATTACCCTCGTTTTTTTTTTTTTTTGTTACTTGTGCTATTTACGGCAGTGGGTTTGTCTTTTGAGCCTTGCCTAAAAAAGGCACTATGGGGGTGGCAAGAGCCTTGGCCAGTATGCGAAAGCCTAAGGGTGACAGGTGCAAGCCATCTCTAGCGAAGCAGAGTGGGTTGTCAAGCATGTTATCCCAGGCAGACCGACACTGGATCCCCTTTGAATGACACCAGAAACTTAGCCAATTGTTGAAATTGATATTTTTTTCTTTATACTGTGGTATCATTCTTGGTGAGGGCAGGATGCTACTCAGGGTCAGGGTCATACCGGCCTGGGCTACATGATCAGAGAGCTCTTCCATGTCTCTTTTCTTGTAGTCCAGGAAGGTACGGCTCAGGTCATTCACACCAACATGGACAATGACAGAGTCATATTTGTACTTGTTCTGGAGTGACCTGAGTGCTTGTGTTATGTGGTGGATCCTGGCACCCAACAGGCAGCTAAAATTAACCTTCTCCTTATTTAGCCTAATGAGTGGGATGTCAGTGTGAGTGACTGTAAAGTCACCTATTACTAATATGTTGGGTATGTTATTTTGCCTTAATGGCTGTGATTGCGTGGCACACTGGTTTTGTGAAGTATGTGTTTCATGGTTTGTGTTTGGGGGTGGAGGTTGCTTGGATGTCTGCTTTGGAGGTCTCTGTTGCTTTTGCAGATTTTTATTTAGAGCCTCCAAGTATGTTTTCTTGTATTTATGTGTGTTTTTTGCCGGTGCTGATTTAATGGGTCTATGTGAGAATGGTGGTGTGATGCAAGTATTTCCCTTCTCCTCTTGACTGTCTGATCCAGTCTTGGGTTGAGAGAGCTTAGCCTCCAGTTTGGCTGTATAATTGCATCTCTCGCATGTATTAGTGTTTGGTGGTAGGAGGAGAGGGTTGTCTGTGTACATGAGGCAGTTGTAACATTGCCTCAAAATGCCCAGATTCACCAATTGGACTGGAGATTACACCTGAAACTGCCCTTTGGACATGCCTGGATAAGTACAGTAAACTGTTTTACTGAATAGCTGGTAAGGTCAAATAAAGAGCCTTGTCCTTCTGTACAGTGTAAGGGGGGGGTCTAGTGCTAGGGTTTATAAGTGCTTGCTATGAGTTTTGAGCAAGTGCCGGGCTGAGAAATGAATGGCTTGAGTGCTTAAGTTGAAAGTTTGTCTAGTTCCAAGAGAAAAATTGAAGAGGAGACTTTGTGGAGCTGGGAATAGTTATACCCTAGCTAAATGGCGCTGCCCGGCACGCAAAACTGGGCAAATGCGTTTTTTATAGCAGGGAAATGAAAGAGATAGAAATTAGCCCAAAATGGCCAATAAACTACTAATTTCTGGGCTAAAACCACTCCTCCAGGAACAGATAGGCTGCTCAAAGCTCCCCTTTCTCACAGGTGAACAGAGAAACTTCCTTCTATCCAAGTAAGGTATGGGCAAACACAGAGATTTGTAACACGGCCCTGAATTCAGCACAAACCTGAAGACTGGACTATACTAGCTTAGAAAGGCAGGGAACAAGTATATATGTTTTTTTTCAGAAAATAAAGCAGATACAATCAAAAGAACACTTTAAATGCACAAAAAAGGATACTTATTGTTATATATCTCAGATCAGAGTTGAAGTTAATGCCCCTAGTAATAAAGTAGGAAGAAACACAAATACAGTAAAAGCAGATGAATAAAGTGCAATTTTTTATATATATATATAAAACAATAGAAAACAAACAAACTGATTTAAACAAGTTACCCAATTAACCAGAAAAAAAGCTCAAAACTGGGCCTAGTTCCAGCAGTCTTCAATCAGACAAGTTCTAACTGCGCACTCCTGCCACTAGGATGCAGGGTAACCTTCTCCAAAAAAAGATGGCCTGGATCAGTGCTCAAGTTATACAAACAAAGCTAGATTCAGCAGGCCTGAATCTGATCTATGCTACCGCAACAAGGCACACCAATTTCAGAAAGAAACAGTTCAAATAAGCAGGCACAATAAGCCTGTGACCAGAAATTCCCAGCTCAGAAGGGCAGAATCCAGCTTCTCCTCCCACAAGACTGCAGACCTCAAACCTTTTTTATGTATAATAACTGGCCTGAAGCCCAAGTGCTTAAACCAGAACTAGTACACTTTTAGAATAGCAGACACTGAGCCTTCAATCAGCAATTCCCAGCTTAGAAGGATGTAAGCTACCTGTCCTGCCAAACAGTGCAGACCACAAGCCTTCTTAATGTAAAACAACTGGTATGAAGCCCAAGTGCTTAAACCAAAAGACGTACAATAACAGTTACAATTTAATCAGGCTACTACCAATCAGTAATATATGCAGCAGAATAAATAAAATTGAGTACTTTTAAGAAGAGGCAAAAGCAAAATAAAGTAGGAGGAAACACAAATACAGTAAAAGCAGATAAATAAAGTGCAATTTTTTTGTTTGTTTTTTGTTAGTAAAGTGCAAGGAGAGATGAAAAAAGAACCTAAGTGGGTTGGCCTTCTCAAATCATCTCTCTGTATTAAGTAGAGTGAACATTAGACTCAGGATATGATCTCACTGTACTCGATTAAGTGAGCAAATGAGACGGACCCAGGAGGAGTGCTCAAATACAAACTTACAGGAGGGATGGGCAATTCCAGAGCCACCAACACTAACACCAAGACAAAAACAGGGAGGGTGAGTGGGGAACTAACTGCAGAGAGACACACAGCACACTATTCAGTGAAAACAATTAGGTGGATAACACTTAAAGTACAGAGGAAGCCCTCTAAGCTAACAGTTAAAATATAAGATAGCAAAGAAGTGAAAAGACCACCACCCCCTCTTATAGCAGAGAAAGACACAGCACAATATTCAGTGAAAACAATTAGGTAACAGAAAAAATGAAATGCAGTACATTTAAAACTGCAAGTTTTTACTTAACAGAAGACTAAAACGCAATACTGCAAGTTTGCACTTAACTTCAGTTTCTAATGCAGGTGATTCTAGCCAACCAAGTCTCTCAGAAGTTGAGCATAAAATGAATTCTCAAACTTTGTGGCTAACACTTAAAGTACAGAGGAAGCCTTCTAGGCTAACAGATATTGCATCCATTATTAAAATCAATCATTTTATGTTCATACTGTGGCATCATATTATCCTTGGGTGAAGGTAAAATGTTGCTCAGTGCAAGGCTCCTGCCTATCTGTGACACATATTAGAGATTCATTATGTCTCTTTTCATATAGTCCAGTAGAGTATGTCTGAGGTCATTTACATCTACATGGACTATGAAAGAATCACATTGGTACCAGGGGTGTAGTAATTTGAGTGTGTGTGTATAATATTGCAGATCCTTGCTCCATATAGACAACTAACCATTATCTTCTCTTTGTTCAACCTGGTGAGTAGGGATTCTGTGTGTCCCCATTGACAAGAGTATTAAGTAAAGTGTACACTTGCCTTATAGGCATTGCACTTGGGAGATCATTAGGTGTAGTCTTATTTGAGATGTTTGGTGTTGCTTTTGATGTGTGCTTTTGGAGGTCTTTGAGATTTGGGAAGGCTTCTCTTAAGCACCTCAGCATAAGACAATATATGTGTTTGGTGAACAGCATGTGTGAAGGATGCAGTTTGAGTTTTCCTGACAATCTCATTTTTATGGGAGATTTTTGTATCCAAGGAAGGTGTATATTTACATCTCTTGCATAGTGTTATTGTTTTGAATGATTAACAGTTTATCTGAGAAAATGAGACAATTGCTAGATTGCCTTAGGATGCCTAAATCTACCAAGCTGGCCACAGAGCCATTTGGAAATTGCATATCCATGTTGTCTTGTCCTGTAATAAGGTTTGCTGTATAAGATTAAGGATTGGGATTTAACAGGGGTCTCCTATGGTAGTTTTTAGGGTTGGGAGCAGGATGCTATATAATGCAATGCTGTTTGATTCACAAGCTAGCTGCTCTAAGCTTATTTCTGCACAATGCCACACTGTTTAACAGGTTTCAGAAATAATCCTAACTTTATAGAAAAATTTTACTGTCTAGGCGTTTGCTACTACACAGGGCACTACTAATCACTGTGGCCTGGTGGGCAGCTCCATACACAAAAAAAAGTTTGAAAGCAGACCCCTATGCCCTCTAGCCAATTCATAACAACACTTTGAGATTCCTGAAGTGCTTCCTAATGCAGAGAGCCCAGGTAAACACCATCTGCCATAAGATAACTGATACTGGAATTTCTTAATGTAAAAGTACAGCAAAATCAGCTCTCAGGTGTAGATTAAACAACAAACAACTACCAAGCACCTATGTCCCTGAATATTTCACCCTTCTGCAAAGAGATGTGGAGATATACAGACTAGAAAAGTCAAAAACAGAGAAATGACTATTTTTGCTACAAACTTAAATGGATGCTTTATAATGTTCAGACACAATAGTGATCACAGTATAAAATAAGTACAACTGAGTTTAATTGAGAAAGTATTCTTATCTTAACGTGGATGGCTCTGGATGCAGTTGAAACACTGGAAACATATTGCAAAATTCTCTGCAAATTAACACATAGAGCTTTGCAAGCTTGCCTGATATATAGTAAAGAAAAAAGCATGTAAACTGACTTATGTGCCCTTTAGCCAATAAACAACCACACATTGAGCTTCCTTCAGTGCTTCCCAACTCAGAAAGCCCAGGTAAATACCTTCTGCCACAAGATACCTGACCCAGGAATCTGCTAATGTAACAGCAAAGCAAAACCAGCTCCCAAGTGCAGATTTAATAACAAATAACTAGTAGTGCTTCCCAGCTCATGGAGACCAGGTAAATACCTTCTGCAAAGATGTTTGATCCTAGAATTTCTTAATGTAAAAGCACAGCAAAAGCAGTTCTCAAGTGCAGATTAAACAGCAAACAACTACCAAACAACTAAGTACCTGGGTAATTCACCCTCCTGCAAAGAGATTTGGAGGCACACAGACTATAAAAGACAAAAGAGAAATCACTATTTTTGCCACAAAATTAAATACATTCTTGAAAGATTTTCAAATCTGCAAAGCAAGAACAACTGCAGTTAATCAAGAAATTATTCTTAGCTTAGTTTTGATAGCAGTGGATGTAGTAGAAACACTGGAAAAGCATTTCAGAGTTCTCTAATTTGCTTAAGAGTTAAAACAAAAAGGCTTTGCATCAGCATATATTTTTGAAGAATAACAAGTATGAAACTCTAACAGCTGTCATTACTGATTGATTGCAATGCTCATTTATTTACCAAAAGATCAGTGCAAAAAATGCATGGTCAAAAAAGGGACAGTTGAGGAGTATGCGTAAGAAACAACTTTCAGTTTATATCGCATCTGTATTAAGTAGTATGTGTCAAAACATCCAAAAACATCTAAATGGAATCCTTTATATGTAATATTTTCCTACTAGACACTTGTGGTTTTATACCTTCATTCCTTATTGTGAGACATAAGAAATTTCCTCCCTCGGTCAACTCTGGTGGTAGAGAGGTATTAAGCCCTAACTACGGCCCTGCATGCCTGGATTCAATTAGCTGTTTGTATGAAAGATGGTGTGGGAGCAAGGGATTGGTGTGCCCATCCTGGGACAGAGGGATGGAGGGAGAGAGGAAGGGCGCTTATTGATGAAGCTCATTTTTGAGAGGTATCCACAGAGGGAAGTTGCCCTTGGACATAGTCAACAAGCATGGGAGGGCAGAGAAAGGGAAAATGGGGAGGGCATATAAAAAGAACCCCCATGATGGAAGCCCAGATGGCCAAGCTCCAGGATATATTTAGAAGCCACAAGCATCCCTACAAATACCAGAATAATCCAGGAGGTTAAGATAATGGCTGGAAGAACCTGGCAGAGATGAGGGGCACTGTGGACTGAGCTGGTACCAAGAGGTCCAAGGAGACCAAAAACTAATTTCCTCCCTCATGTTAGATGTGTAAAATTCATTATTTCTTTTCTTAATCATTTTCTCTTTCATCCCAGATTGTAATTATTGATACAGTTGCCCACATATTCAGAATACATCATAGCTGATGCTGACTAGAAAGCAACCAACACAAACCAAATAATGTTTCTTGTAATTTTTTACAGGAAATAACTTGGTATCCTGGAAATGCAGTATATCTAAGGCAGGGGGATTTAGGGGGAAGATAACGATGATCACTGAATTCAGACAGATATCACACTGGGCTTGGAATTAAATCATTACAACAGAAACAAATATCCTTGCAATGTATTTAGAAAATTGTGTCATGTTGCTTTGAATAATATTATTTTGAATTCCTCTTGAATTTGGAAAAAAAATTAATTTCAGTGGTTTCAGAGTCATGGGGTAACACCCCTTACATCCACATGTAGGGAGGTGTCACCACTTTCATTCCTTCACAAAACCTTGAGTTTGCTGCATCTCAAGGGAAAAGAATGTTCCCTCCTTTGTTTAATTTGTTTGTTAGTATATTTATGCAACCATAGCTCTTCATACTTGCAGCATTCACGGCATTCACTATTTTTAAATACTACATTTAGCTTATCTGGAAACATAATAATTTTTAAACTATTTATCCTTACAAAACTTACATTGTATAAGACAGTAACACTCAACTGTTATATCTTGTCTGGAAAAGGAATCCGGCTTTTAAAGCATGCAACCTTTAAAAACTCATATCATAGGTTCATAGGTAGGTACTAGGCTATCGGCCCAAGGGCCTACGTAAGCCTAGCCAGCAAGGTACCATAGCTTACGCCACCCAAGATAGTTATTTTCCTGTGCCACTGTCCAGCAGAGACACAGAAGTGATCCCGGGATGTATTTCCTATTTCCCATGCACTCATCAAGATTTTTCTTGAAGAGTGCTAATGAAGAACTTTGCTTGACACAGATGGGTAGCTTGTTCCAGGGTATAAGAAGTCTCTGGGACAGGAATCTATCCTTCCAGTGTGTCCTGTTTATTGTGATGACAAGGTTTAGGTCCCTAGAGCATGTAACTTGGAGGGACTGGGATTTCTTTAGGTGTAGCATGTCCAACAGCTCTGGGTTTGACATAGCTTTATATGTTAGGCAGAGATCACCTCGGAGTAGGCGATATGCTACGGAGTAAAGCTGGAGTTTTTTGAGGCGGTCAGTGTAGGGCATTTGTATGAGGCCAGTAATCCTCTTTGTGAGGTACTTCTGTGGCCTTTCCAGCTGCTGCAGATGTCTTGTGAGGTACATTCCAAAAGGGGCGTTGTACTCTATAATGGGTCTAATGAGTGACGAGTAGAGGGGAACAATGACCTCTTTTTTCCTGGATGAGAACCCTATTATGATGAGGTGTGCCACGTAGAAGGACTTCCTGACTACTGTGGCGAATTGACTATCAAAGGAGAGACTACTGTCCACCTGGGTCCCAAGGTCTCTTATCATGCATTTGGTGTTAAGTAGATTGCTGCCTATGTGGTAGTTCATGGGTACAGAGTTTTTACCAAAGGGGATGACACTGCACTTTTTGGCATTGAGCATGAGGCCATGGCTCTGACACCAGGCATCTGTCTCAGTGAGGCCCTTCTGTAGGTTGTCCACATCATTTGGGGACTTGACTATGGCTCCTAGTTTGCAGTCATCTGCGAACTTCGTCAGCCAGAGGCCTTCTGTGTTAGCCTGTACTTCAGAGAAGTAGATACCAAACAGGAGAGGTCCCAGGATGGAACCCTGTAGCACTACACTTGTCACTGCCTTGAGGCCAGATTTGGAGTCTGCAACTTTTACAGTGTGGGTTCTGTCAGTGAGCCAGTTGGCAACCCATCTTGTGATGCAGGGATTTATACCTAGTTTAGTGAGTTTAGCTATAATTCCAGAATGGGGGATGGTGTCGAAAGCCTTGGCGAGGTCAAGATAGGCTGTGTGAACCACCTTACTCTCATCCACGGCTTTGGTGACTGCCTCAAAGAAGTCGATCAGGTTCAGGAGGCATGATCTGCCTTTCACAAACCCGAACTGGGTGGGATCCAGAGTTTGGAAGTTACCAATGTCTTTGTTTATGAGTTCCATGATGATACATTCCATGGCCTTGCAGACCAGGCTCGTCGGGCTAATAGGTCGATAGTTCCCAGGATCAGTGGTGGCTCCCCCTTTGTGGAGTGGGATAACTGTTGCTGTGCACATTCAGTGGGCACAAAGCCTGATACGAGGCTATTATTGAACATGGTGCTTAAGTGGGGAGCCAGTTTGTTCTGAAGTTCGTGTAAAACACAGCCTGGGATGTTGTCCAGCCCCATGGATGCTGTGTTTTTGGCTTTAGAGAGTGCAGCTTTTACCTGCGTAGTTGTGATTACAGGGACTCTGCATTCTTCCTGTATAGATATGGGCCCTTTAGGGGGTGAGAGGGGGGTAAAGTTAGCACTGAACCGATCTGCCAGGATGTTGGCAATATCAGTTGGTTCTGTAATTTTCGTGCCTTTGTGCTGTAACTCAGAGCAGATCTGGGTGTTGCCATCTAGATTTTTGACATAGCTATAGAATGCTTTGTGGTTGTCCTTGGATTTAGTAGCGATTTTGTTTTTGTAGCTAGCTTTGGAGGATCTTATAAGGGATCTCAGCTTCTTACTGAGGCTGACCAGGGAGCTCCTCCACTCATGGGATTTTACTCTCTTTTGCAACAGTTTCTTCCTTCTGTTGTACAGTTTGTTTATGACAGGGGAATAGGTAATATAACACAACTGTTGTCTATCTCTCTCTGTCTTTCCTTTCTCTTTTCTTATAATACTTTGTAGGCTCTGAGACAGAATAATTAGATGTTGGGGATGTGATGACAGACCTCACGCATGGGTGGATACAAGGAGGTGGGATTTGCATGATATCACAAACAGCGATATTGGGTGCTTCCATTTTTTGTCAGCTTTAGTTGTTTCATTTATGATACGTTCAGTTGAGATTATGCTGAACTCATGAATTGTATAGATCCTGAAGACACTGCATATATACTTGGTTAAGAGAAAATAATACAGTAAAACATAACCTAATAGGACTGTATTGAATGATAGTGTTACTAAGTTTTTGTTATAATATGTACACATTTTCTTGGGCTCAAAGTGGGCTTTAATCTTGACTGAAAATTGGTCAAAGATGCATAGATCATTTGCTATTTGATCCCAGAGTTTAGGTATAGTCACACCCAATCCTCTCACATGTATCACATTTTCATACTTGTGTAAATCTAAGAAGGATTAATCCATATGGTGACTGACTCTGTCAGGTAAGCATAAATTTCAACCTTCTTCAGTGAAGTGTGGACATAAGTGTTCAAACTTTGAATACGGAAGCACTAAACACAATGGCATCAAGAGGAACAATGTTTATGCAATGCTACTCATTCTTAATAATTAGAT
Source organism: Protopterus annectens (assembly GCF_019279795.1). Classification (NCBI taxonomy): domain Eukaryota; kingdom Metazoa; phylum Chordata; order Ceratodontiformes; family Protopteridae; genus Protopterus; species Protopterus annectens. The sequence goes on from NC_056728.1 coordinate 1,329,187,644, forward strand.
GTTTATGCTTTAAAATATTACTGGGCTTACTGTAAGATTGTGTGCTCCCTTTACAAGAAAGGAATTTTAGAACTAAAGTTTGTGACATACCTTATAACGTGCAATATTTGATGGGTATACTGGTAAGTTCTGAGAGGTGTCCGCAGTGGTTATGGTGTAGGAATTTGTGCAGAGCAAAGCTGAAATATTGAAGTTGCAAGGTCATTTAGAACTATTTCATTTTCTAGGGGGCTTCTCAATTATGCTTGTCTGGAGGAGGTAGCCAATGTGGTAATCTAAAGATATGCGCTTTCCATTCTGGCCTGATCTGAGTAAAGGAAGCAAAAGGAAAGGAAATAAAGATAAGTGCTCCAGACAGTGAAAGAGAAGCACAGTGCTCCTGGTCACTGTAACTGTTTTATTACTGCACAGGAAAAATAAAAGGTCACTTAGGAAGCCAACGTTTCTGTGACTTTTGCTACTGCTTATTGACATTCTGGTCTTTAAATCTTGATACAAATAGATAAAGAGAGTTTTGAGAAGCCTCCCATAAGTCCAAGAATGGGACTCTTCCTCTCAACAGCAGTAAACCTCAGTAACTGAATAGGTAGCCACACATTCTCCTCATGTCTATCTTGCATCTCCCTCTTTGAAGCTGGAGGGAATTTTTGAATATGAGTCTGTTGACTAGGTTTGTTATATGCAGGCTGATTGCCTAATATTTACCTATGAGTCTGTACATTCATCTGTTTCTTGCCTCTCCCTACCTTTTTCATGGAAACTCATTCCTACATGTACTGTAGTGACAGATCCTGTTCTTACTCATTCTTTTTGCTGACTTTTCTGAGATGTCATAGAACTTCTGGCAGCTAATAAGAAGTTGCCTGATTCATGTAATGCATTACTTATTAACACATTTGACCATCACACACTCCAAACTGTAAACAAAACTAATCAAAACTTTGGCTCACTTCCTATATAGTCAAACTTTACCTTACTGATACAGCAAGGAAGCACATAGCCTCAAATCCTCGCTATATGCCTACCTAATACCTGCCAATCTTCAAACTTCACTGCTGCTTTAAATGAAGTAATGTTATAATGAAGCTGCTAAATTTTCTGCTAGCCATTTTTATAAAACCCACCAAGTCTATCACTAAAACAACTTAACTGGTTAGTGCTCCCACAAAGTGCAAACATGTCACAACTATTAGTAACCCAAACGTTGATATCAATCAGACATATGTCCTGCTCTACAATCTATTATCCAACCCTAATCTGCAAACAGGGAACTTAGATCTGGTGAAAAGTCACTGCTTGCAATTTTTTACATGTAATTCTATATTCCACACCTTTAACTCACCTCTGTTCTTTTTAGGCTCATTTTCCCATAAGAAATATCCAATACATCCTTCAATGCTTCACTTTCCTCTTCCTCTTTTCATAGATTCATAGGTTCATAGGTAAGTATTAGACTTGCAGGACATTTTAAACCTAGCCAAATTCCCTTTCAAAGGTGAGAATCAAACCTTGTGAGTGTGAGGTAAACACCTTAACCATTATACCAATCCCACACCCCCAAAAAATCTATTGAAATTCCTTGACCAAGAATGGAACTCAGGCTGTGGTGGTGAGAGCATCAAATCCTAATCACTAGACCACCAGGGATCACCTTTTACCTCTACTGTCTTTACCTTTCTCCCCATATTGCACTGACTATCTGTTCTACCCTCTCTTTTCTCACATTTTCCACTTCACCTTCTCTTTTCCACTGTCATCCTTCTTTTGAAATTGATCCGTCTCTTCCATGTAAGAAGAACTTACATGCAGTTCGACCCTCAGCTATGTTTTTTATCTACTACTTCTCTTTGAAAAGCTGTTACTTAGTCTTCTAGCTATCTAAGCCATTTAGATTTCATTGCATTTCATTTTTCTGCTATTTCATATGCAAGCAATAATGCCTGATAGGATGTGTGTTAATGTGTAATTAACTTCCGCCCAGGGATGTCATGAGGACTGATGCTACAGAAAGAAGGCATTAAGTACATATTAACACACACCCTGGAGGGCATTATTGTGCTTAGAGAATGGGCCTTCTGTAAAATTGTTGGGTTTTATTTGTTTATTTATTTTTTTAAGTACTATATTATTTTTTATATAATTTTAATGTAAAATAGTTCCTCTGCCTAATGTTTCAAACTTGCTGTAGTATATGTTAATGGTGTTAGAGGAAGTATTTTACATCAAACATATATAAAAAATAATATAGTGCTTAAAAAATCATAAGCAAGTAAAACACAACAATTTTACATACAGCCCATTCTCTCTCCCATACACACATACACAGTCTCTTCTGCTTTCACACACATGCATATACACACAGTTTCCTTTGCTTTCATAGACATATTCACTCACACAAGAGCAGTCTCACCCTCTTTCTCAGAGTCTCCACTGTTTTTATCATTTCAGTCACACAAGACCGCTCTCACTCTCGATCTCTCACACACACAGCCTCCTCTGCTTTCATACATGCATTCAGTCACACAACATCACTCTCGCTTTCTCTCTCACTCTGTCTCTGTCTCACTCACACATATGCACACAGACACACACACACACACACACACACACACAGACACACACACACACACACACACACACACACACACACACACACACACACATGCAAACTGTCTCTCTTTTTTTGTTTTACATTTTATACTTGCTAAACAGCAAAACCGCTACCTAGCGAGCATAAAAATAATGGTGGCTGTTAGGTTTTTTTTGCAATCCGAGCTCCACAGCAGCTTGATATGCTGCCATGAAGCAGTGGACTCATTTATCAGTGGGCATTACTTGTACATTAATAGCCTGCTGGAGAACAATCATTTTCCAATCAGGGTGTTGATGTACAGTTTGCCCATTCTCAAAATTATAATAATATTCCTCTTTGATTTACAAGTCCCACAGTTGCATTCGTGTTGAAACTTTTATCCTTACTATCTTATGTTTGTTGTCATCACAGTTCAATTGTTACTCTATTGGAGCTGAATTTTGTGTTTTCTATACATAATTCACTAACACTATTTTATGTTATTACAGTTTTGTAAATTATGTCTTGTTCTTTATACACTTTATTATTTATCCTTTATCACATTGTGCCACATGATGATTCCTAACAATTTAATTGTAATTTGTATTAATTATCTTATTATTGCATTTCTGTATTATTAATGTGGAGCTTTGCTTTCTTGTGAAAAATATTCTTTTGGGTCCATTTGGACTATCCTTGTAGTGAAATGCCAATGAATAAATAAGATAAGTGCAGTATATATAAATGACTCTTTTCAGGGGCAATTTAGTCTCACTCTGAAGGAGGGAATTAAACCCAGGTATTTAAGATGAACTTCACTAGCAGTTCATAGCTTTAATGCTCTGAACTAAGCTATCAGACAATGTATTTGTTTTTTATTTTTAGTTTTATTTTCATTTACCTCATCATTGCTTGGGTTTGTCCCCCTAAGCATGTGACCTGTCTTCAGGGGATACCTGTGATAAGATTTATACAGACTAAGGGCAATTTGGTCATGAAACAGGAAAAGTCCTATTGCTCATAAAAAGGTATGAGCTACTTTTTAACAGCATTTGTTCACTTATATATCTTGAAAAGAGATGCTGTGCTTTGGTCAGTCAGATTTAATGCAATTATCTGTGGAGCTTGAACTTGATGTTAGTTCCCAACCTTCAATGTTGGACTCACAGCTTTTTGGTGCACTTTGCTGTACAGATGAAAAAGTTTTAATAATAAAAAACTTCTGGCATTTGACACTGTAGTTAGGCCATTGTGTTTGGACCACTGGGGTTAGCCTGGTCTTCTACAGATGGAACAACCTTGATTTCTCAGTTGTTGTTACCCATGAGGGCTCTCCTGTATGTTGATAGTCTGAGCCTGTTTAGGGACAATCAGCTGCTGGGACTTTAGTACTGCTGCAAGCTGGTAATGAAAGCATGTTTTCTAAACAAGATGTTATTATTTGACTAATTGAGGCAGGATGGTTCCATCAAGATAATGGCTCCTATGCCACCAGTGTTAGCTTATTTTCTGCATCCATGGCAAGCACTTCCACAAGGTGTGTTTCCTTCACAGTTCTTATTGAATGAGAATGCCTGCAGAAAAATAATGCATTGCAAAGTTGGACTCCTGTGACCTCCTTTTCATACTTTTTGTTCTTGATTAATTCGATGGTTTGTAACATCAGGGCATTTATCTGCATTGCATATGAATGCAGTTCTTATATCAGCTTTGAGATGAAGTCAAGTCTAGAATAATTATGGAGTATTTATTGCATCCAATACAAAGTATGCCGAGTTAGAAAACCATTTTCTAGATGTGCCTTAGATGGAGGTTTCTGCAATGATGATGCACATAACTTTCCGGTCTGAAATGTCAGATGCTTGTGAAAATGGTGTTACTAAACTGCATGATGCCTTGGTGACATAACACATGGGTGGGGACTAATATGATTTCCAGTACTATTGAGACTATTTTGAAACACCTACCTGATATACTTATGCTGGGTGATAAAAGGAGTACAGTATTTTACTATGGACTCTCCCTCTCCCACTATTACTGCCAATAGGAGGAGGGTATTAATGATAATGATGACTATACTAGCAGCTGCTGTTCTTGCTGAACTCAGTAATAGGGACTCAAGCATATAGACAAGAGCCAGCAATTAGGGTCAACATTCTGGCAGCCACGAAGATGCTTGTTTTCTCAGTGGCATCTAGCAATGTGAGCAATAAAGACATTTCTAATTAACCTGCTAATCTTGCTCTTGGGGCTGATGTCAGCTATGTTGCAGTACAAAAGCAAAGCAGTACAAATGGACCAGACCAAAACTGAGTTTTTTCTTTATGTTATACTACCTCAGTCTGGTTATGTTGGTCCTCAGTACTTTAGTCCAGGAGTAGTGTTGCAATGTTGTACATCCTATTTCTTGATAACTCGTATGTGTTCATTGACAATCAACAGTGGAATGTAACTGTTTGAGTCAAAATGCATCAGATTATATGGAAACAGAAGTCAGAACTCCAAACATACATAAATCCACCAACACACGAGACCTAACATTTATCAATGGGTTGTATCTTCCCCATATACCCAAATGTGGGGCTGCCCCACCCAAGCTATTTGTATCTGGATAGCATGCAACTGCAGCATGACTGCACAATCAAATCAGTCAGTTTAATTTGATAAATATGTTTTTCTCACGTATATAGTTTAAACTAAACTATAGTAAAATAATCATAACTCACTTGTTTGTCCTAAATAAGGAGGTAATGAATGGAGCATCGTTATTGCACTCCAAAACCCAGAAAAAGACAAGCTTGTTAAGCAATTCTTGATGTGAAAAAAGGTGATTAACAAGCTTATCTTTTTCCTGCTTTTGGAGTATAATCATAAAGGTGCTTAACAACCTATTGTTAAGCACAGCTAAGTACTGTTAAGATCAGGTCTCATGTTAGGGTTGACTGCAGATACTGCCAGCCTGCAAAGAACATCATCAGGAGGTGAAACAGCTTTAAAAGCTGTTAAATATTTCACTCTGACACACTTATAAAAGCAAAAAGTGTGGCAGAATGAAGTGTCTAACTGTTTTTAAAACAGTCTGTTCTTCTGATGGACATCTTGTTTCTGCCCGCTGTCTGTTTGACAGAGCTAACATGTTTTACAAGCTTTCAATGGCTTTGATAGCTGATAAAACACTTGCACTTCCACATTTTTCTTGTTTTTGTTTTTCTATAACTGATAGCACATGGAGCGGTTAAAGCTCTATGCACTACAAAAATTATGACTTGGTCCTGCTGTTTAGAATCCTTATTGCGTATTCTCAACGTGAATGCCAAGATTCACTTCCTGAGCTTTGCTCTCAAGGTGAACCTCTTGTCATTCATATCTTGGGCACATAATTACTTGGTTATAATAGGAGGCCTCATTATAATCTTCTATCAGCTCTGCTGCACATGCTTGGGGTTTAATTGCTCAAGCATCAGTAGCACACAGAAAAAAAAAGACAAGCTGCATAACACTTAACACTGTTTGTCACAGGAAACCATTGCAAGTCCCGTTTCTAAGTGTGCTTATGCAATAATTCACTTGTTTTGGAAGTTTTCTCCCTTCTTCAATTTGGAGTGACTGTGAAGTTGGTATATATAAGTTTGTGGAATAAGGGTGGGGCTTGCCCTCCCACAGGGGGTTGCAGGGGCATGCCCCCAGGCAAAAAAAAAAAGACATTTAAAATTGATTTTTTTTTTGTTCTTCTGAGTTTTGGGCATTTTTTGTCCTTTCCACTGATCAGTTTTCTGGAGCACAGATTTCATTGTTGTATAAAAGGGTGAGAGATATGGAAGAGTCAAAAACATTCATGTCTGCTTGCATATATCTATGTCGGAAGTCATTAAAACAGTCTAAAGTTGCATATTACCTTTTTCTTAATAGCAGTAGTAGAAATAACCCTAGTGCATTTAACTTATTTGATATTGCAGTTTTAGTACATACAAAGTATGATATACTTTTTATGTACTTCACAAATCTGTTTAGGTAGTTTAGGTTTGCCTTTGCCAGTATAACTGTATTTTTTCAGTTTTTTCCCTTATTTGGGATGGAGTACAGGTTGCAGATCTTTTGTAATACAGAAGTGTAACAGAAGAGTTTGAGGTAAGTGCAATGTTAATCCTAAATCAAACATAATCTCTATAAGTGACACTCAATGGAATGCATTAACAAATAATCAAAGAACCCTTCTACTGTTAATCACTTAGCTAACAGTGCATTTAATCCCCTAACGTGTTTACATTCCAAGAGTTGCTCTTTCAATAGGTTGCAGAAGAGGACACTCATTCAGTAAACATTCTGAGGGTTAAACCCTTTCTTCTTTCTCATAGTGCATTTTATTTCCCTATTCTGTCACTAGATGCATTTAATGTGTGTATATCAGAACACTTTTTGAGAAACTGATGTGTCTAGCCTGTCAGCACCAGTTATCTGAAATAAGGAGAAAGACAATGCCATCAATTAGTGTACTTGCAAGTTAGAAAAATAAACAAATAAATTTTCTT
>NC_056728.1:1329199744-1329222244 GCF_019279795.1 Protopterus annectens
CCACTCTACCTTTAAGACCTTGCTTCATTCCCATCTCACATCCCTCTGGGAATGTTCCTGCTCTCACTCCACATGACTCAGCTCTACGTTATTCCCTGCTTCCCATATTCCCTCACTCTCTCTCCTCATTCTTCAAGCTGAGCTACACTGCTTCTTACCCACCTTTCTTTTCACTTAGTTACTTATAAACAACTTTTTGTTACTATAATCTTGCTAAGATACCGTGTGAGGCTCTTCGCCACCACTGTTATATTCCAATGTGTTAGCCAATCTATTTGTGAATAGTCACTAATGATTTTCATATTTTTATCTGAATTCCACTGCAAACTGTAATTTGTATCCTATGTAATACCTTCATTCTTCACCTGTATTACAAAATGTGAATGCATTGTTTTCATTGTATGCTGTTTCTATGGAGCTTTTCTCCCCGGGCTCCATTGAAAATGGGCTTTCCTCAGCCCAATGGACTATCCCGGTAAACAAACTGTAAATAAATAAATATACACGCACATGTATATATATATATATATATATATATATATATATATATATATATATATATATATATTTTTTTTTTTTTTTTTTTTTTTTCTGGAGCATTTCTCCTGGGGCCTCCTCTGAAAATAGGCTCTGTGGAGCCTAGTTGGACTTTCCCGGTCAAACCCGGTATGATCTATATCAAAGTAATGCTGACAACACCAGGGTCAGAAATCTACATTGATCACATACAGGTAGCAGCAAAAGGTGGTTCATGCTATAATATATATATAACTGCAACAGAAATAAACATCCAAACTGAGTAATTAAACTCAAGCTATTTTTAATTAAGTATAGAAAATGGAGATCATCATCATTTATGTGAAAACTAGTCAGGTTTAATTATTTATTAAGGTAGCAGCCTTTCTTGAAATGCCCATAGAAAAGCAATGAATTTACAAACCAAAAGAAATGAATTGAAATTGCTAGGCCTAGTTTCTGATCATCACTTAATATATGAAGGCATGTCTCCTGTTTAGCAAAAGATACAGTCATGTGTTTATGGATGGTAAATACATGTGATGAGGTGATCCAGCTGTCCCACTGTGGGAAGGTCAGACAGGAATATGATCGACAATTAAAAATAACTACTTTTACACTCAAGGAAGATGTTCTTCGTGTTTCACTGTTGCAGTCATTATATTTGGACTATCTGCTTGCAGTAGCCCTCAGTCGGCCTGATTAACAAAGTCTTGGGTTCTGTGTTGGTTGCTGTCCCTTCTTCCATGACATCAGGTTGTCAGGGGTATAAAATATGCAGCCGACACCATGACATCAGTCTTTCTTGCCGTGCGGTGCTCAAAGCAGAAGCAGTTTGCAAGTGCCGGTCAGCCGACTCCTGAAATTTTTGTTTTTGAGTTTCAGAGCTGAAGTCTTCAACTAAAGCTAAGTATTTCACTTGCTCCTTTCCAATGTCAGTAAAAGTTAAAAAGTGCATTACTTGTGGAAAGCAAATACCTCACAAAAATTTTCATTCATACTGTATTCTTGCCTAGGTCCTGACCACGACATACCTTGCTGTCGGTTTTGTGCTTTATTTAATCAGCGCACTATCCATTGTCGGTATATTTTCACCTCTAAATATTTTGATTCTCAGTTTAATTATCCAGAAATGTCATTGGTTAGCCATCCAACTACTGGGATTCTGAAAAAATGCAAAGATAAAGACAGAGACAGGCCACTGAGGTCCAAAGCTGCCAACGACGCTTCTCCTAAGCCAGTCGCCAGTTCGACGGTACTTAGTGAGCACTTTCGCAGCCCATGATACCCACTATTTCTGACTCGCAGGCCTCTACTGAGACCCATTCGGAGTCTGGTGTGCCGCACAATGCTTCAACTGTGGAACCTGCGGATGTCTCTACCCTGGATGGGTCCAGAGCCACTGTGCAGGCACCAGCTTCTGAGGGTGTATTCATGCCTATGGACTTGCATATTAAACCGATGCCTCCTTCTTCATTTAGGCCAAAATCTCGAACCATGCCTAAGAAACTGACGCCCAGGCCGCATGCTCAGGCCTCTATGCCTAAAAAACAAATGAGAAGAATGGCTGAAGATCTTATAACTCTAATCAGGGAAAGCCAACCTCCCCCTTCTAAGAGACCTAGGACTGAAGTTGTTTATGAATCTTCTGACCAGGATTCTGATTTTTCTGATTCTTCTGATGATCTGGATTTGCCCATATCTACTTATGAGGATTCTGATGCAGAGAACTTTATTCCCTCTGCTTCCCCTCCAGAGGATTTTTCTTTTGGTGAGACCTTACATACTCTAAGTGAGCATTTCCACTGGGAAAGCCAGGGTTTTTCTGATTCAAAAAAAGAGGCTTAGGGATTTCTTACTATTACCTCAGCATAGGCCTTATACCTCCTGTACTAGACATTGTTGATGATGCCTTTTCAGAATCTAGTTTGGCCCCTGATTCTTTGCCTCCTGCTCCCAGAAAACCTGACAGATATTACAGGGTTCCTGATTCACACAAGTTCCTTTTTAAAAATCCTATTGTGGATCCAGAGACTATTTCACAGGGACCCAAGGGCATTAAGGCTTCTACTGCTAAAAATCCTATCCCCTCTGATAGAGACTCCAGGGCACTGGATAGATGGGGTAAGAAGGTTTACACTTTTGCAACCTTGGCCATTAGGGCTTTAAACTGCCAGTTTCATATGTTAAAGTATCAACAACATGTTATTGGATTGCTTAAACAGAAAATGATGTTGATTCCTGACTGTGCTGAAAATAAAGAATTACAGGATTTAATGCATTCTGCTGAACAGGTTGGAAAACATACTTTGCTATGTGGATTTGATTAATTAGAGGCCTCTTGCAGGGCTGCTGTTACTGGGTCTGTGCTCAGAAGGCATGCTTGGCTTAAGGAGAAATCTTTGCCTGATCATGTTAAAGCTAAATTGTTGGATGCTCCCTTAAATCAGGACTGCCTGTTTGGCAACAAGGCTGAGGAAGTTCTTAAAAAGATGGAAGATAAAGGAAAATCTATGCAAACTGTTAAAGATTTCTTACAAGTTCAGCCTCCTAGATTTATTAGGCACTGGCCCTCTAAAAAATGGTCCTTTCCAGCCCCTTCCAGGTCTTCTCAAGCCAAACCTAGACACAGCAGAAACCCCAGGTTTCAGTCCCAAGGGACACACAAGACTAAGTAGCGGGGGGGGGGTTTCCGCACCCAAATCTGGGAGTAGTAAGACTCCCTGCTATGGAAAACTGTCTCAATGATTTGCTTTTAAAACTTCCAAGCACTTCCCAACTGAATGCAGGCCAAAAACTGGGAACTCATTATCCAGGACAAATGGGTTTTAAATATAGTGTCCCAAGGATATAGATTTCACTTCAACACATTACCAACACCAAGCGGGTGGCCAGATCTACCCCCCAAATCAGTGGACAGAGGCCCAAAAATCAAGTACTCTCTCTCTTAAACATTGGGGCTATTCAGTTGGTACCAGAAGAGGAAAAGGGACAAGGTTTCTATTCGAGACTTTTCCTGGTACCCAGAAAAGGCAACACATGGCATCCTATTCTGGACCTTTCTACTCTAAACACCTTTCTGGTGATCCCAAAATTCAAAATGCTGACTCTTCACCAGCTGCTTCCTATGCTAGGCAAAGATGCATGTTTGGCAACACTAGACTTAAAAGAAGCATACCTGCACATCCCTATCAAGGAGTCTTAAAGAAGATACCTATGCTTCAAAGCAGGTTACATTCACTATCAGTTCTCTGCACTGCCCTTTGGCTTATCTACTGTGCCCAGGGTATTCACAAAGTGCCTAGCTCCAGTCATTGCATTTTGCAGGCAAAGAAATATTCAAATATACCCATACCTGGACGATTGTCTAATTCAGGCAAAAAGCCAGGACATTCTTTGAATCATCTGGCCTAGTTCAAAGGGTACTGACTTGTCTGGGGTTCGCCATAAACAAAAAGAAATCACACCTGGTACACTGTCAACAAATTATATTCCTGGGAGCAAGCTTGAATACAACTTCCCAGATGGCTTTCCTCATGCCAGAGAAATGGATTCATTTGACAACCTACTTCAAACAAGTGGCCACAAAAACCCAGCTATCTGCAAGGCAAATACTGCAAGCCTTGGGGTTCATGGCCTCCTGCATTCTTCTAATTCCGTATGCAAGGCTGCATATGAGGAAACTACAATGGTATCTCAAAAGCCTATGGTGTCAACATTCACAGGATCTAGAAGCAAGGATTCCTATCATACCTTGCCTACACCTAGAGTTCCTTTGGTGGGCAGAGGTCTGCCACCAAAACAGGGGACTACCATTCACATTACCCCCTACCGCCTAAATCTTAACAACAGATGCATCAGACTATGCATGGGGGGCTCACCTGGCAGGGAAGTGCATTCAGGCCAAATGGAACCCAAGTCAAATTTACCTGCACATAAATCAAAAGGAAATGTTAGCTGTACAGAATGCTCTGACAGCCTTCAAGGACCACATTCTTCCAGGACAACTAATGGTAAAGACGGACAACACCACTGTCATGTGGTACATAAACAAGCAGGGGGGGTACACATTCTTACCCCCTCTGCAGACTAGCCATGGCATTGTGGAACACAGCCTTGAGCTACCAAGTGACTCTACAGCTCAATTCCTGCCAGGAAAACTTAATACACTGGCATACAGACTAAGCAGAAACCTCCTGGACCCACACGAGTGGAAACTTAAACCAAGGATTTCAACATGTTGACAAGCAAATGGGAGAGCCCAGATATAGACCTGTTTGCCTCCCCCCAGAACCATCAACTGGACAAATTTTGCAGAAGGATTCCCCACAATCTAGCTTGGAAAGTGGATGCTCTGTCCTTCAGCTGGAAAACCTATCAGTTTATGCCTTTCCTCCTCTGCCTCTGCTCTCCAAGGTACTACTAAAGATCAAACAGGACAAGCCAAGATCGATTTTAATTGCACCAGACTGGCCACGCCAACACCCTCTTGCTCAGTGTGTCACGCTTGGCCCCATGGCACCTGCCTCAGACTCCTTCCCTGTTGTCCCAGCAGGAGAACCAGATTCTGCACCCTCAGCTGCAGACCCTGAACCTAGCAGCCTGGCTAATTACCTAATCTCTCCTTTGCCATCCCTCAGTCAGCCAGTGATGGATATCATGTTAGAGGCAAGGAGGCCTAGTACTAGAAAATCTTATGCTGCAAAATGGAAAAGATTTTGTGCCTGGAACCAGTCTCAAGGAATGAACCCATCAGTGCCCAATTAACCTCAGATTCAACAATAGTTGACTGAGATGCTTCATAAGGGCTTGTCCTTTTCCTCCATCAAAATTCATGCCTGAGCCATTTCAGTTCATTATAGCACAAAGTCTCCCTTCTTCTCTCACCCACTGCTCAAGCAGTTCCTCAGAGGGGCCAAAAATTTAAGGCCACTGAGGAGAACTCCAACTCCAGCCTGGGACCTTAACTTTGTCTTGGAGAAACTCACTCTTCCTCCTTTCAAGCCAGCTGCTACTGCAGATTTAAAATTTCTTTCCTGGAAAACAGCTCTCCCTTTAGCAATCACTTCAACTAGAAGGGTATCTGAATTACAGGCCCTCATGGCAGTTGAGCCTTTCATCATCTTTCATGTGGACAGGGTGTCCCTCAGAACCAATCCCTCCTTCATGCCCAAGTTGGTATCCAGTGTGGCTCTTAATCAGTCTATTCATTTGCCTACCTTCTTTCCTAACCCACAGAACAAAGGGGAATGGATACTGCACTCTTTAGATGTGCACAGACAACTTAGATTATACTTGGACAGGACTAAACCTCAAAGGAAATATGAACAACTGCTGGTGGCATTTGCTGCAGGGACAGAGGGGAAAGCTATTTCAAAACAAACCATTTCAAAATGGATAGGCCACTGCATTCATTTCTGCTATAAGCACCATAGAAAACCTATCCCACAGGGCATCAGACCCCATTCAACCAGGGCTGCATCTACCTCTACAGCCTTTCTCAGGGGCATCCCTATTATGGACATCCCAGAAGCTGCTACCTGGAGTTCTGTACATATTTTCATCAAGCATTATCATTTGCCAGTTTTCTCTAAATCCAGAGCTGGTTTTGCCACTACAGTCTTGCAGGGCCTTATAGCTGGTCCTAATTCTATTTAAATTCCTCCTCCCAACCTTAGCTTTGGGAATCTACCCAAATGTAATGACTGCAACAGTGAAACACGAAGAACATAGTACAGTTGTGTACACTTACCATAAATGTAGATGTTTGAGTATATTCACTGTTACAGTCCTAGTTACCCTCCCTCCAGCCCCCTTTCTTCTTTTGGCTATACCTCTACTCTCACTTACTATGCTCAAAAAGCTTTTTGGTGTATTTGCTTTTTTGTTGGAAGTATATTCTGGTATTTATAGATTTAATTGCTTCCCATTAAGGGGGGCACCTAACATCTGGGGCAAGAAAAACTGATGTAATGGCATCGGCTGTATGTTTTATACCCCTGATGACCTGACGTCATGGAAGAAGGGATAGCAACTGATGCAGGACCCAAGACTTTGTTACTCAGGCCGACTGAGGGCTACTGCAAGCAGATAACCCAAATGTAATGACTGCAACAGTGAGTACACTTGAACATCTACATTTATGGTAAGTGTACACAACTGTACTTTCTAATACCAACAGAAACTGACTATACTATACATCTGAAACAGTAAATCACATGATAATTGCACACAGCTTATTATGTTGCTAGAAACAATATAACAATGCACAAAACTTGGCAGTTCTTGGTAACGGCTTGTACGCAGTGGGTCATGAACTGGTCTCATCATAACCAGCTCATTATGCGCTCAAGACATGGGTGTCAAGAAATTCACAGCGACAGTAAAACTCAAGACGTGAATCTTGGCATTCATGTCGAAAGCACATAATAGAGGATTATTAAGAGACCCAAGCGGCCCCTAACCGGGAAAAGCCGAAAGACAAACAACAACAACATTAAGAAAGCCAAGCATAACTCATTTTAGTACAGAGGGTTTCATGTTTTCCATGTACTTCCAATTACAGAAAAAAAAACTATAATAGTGCCAAGTGTTTTACCAGCTTTGAAAGCCAGTAAAGCACTTAATGAGTACTATCAAATAAACAACAACATACCTCTCAACTTCTTCACTTAAAAATTCTGGGAAAATCCAAGACTAATGGGTGCAATTATATAAAAATAAGGAACTTTTTTGTTAATATTGCTCTAATTAACCTAAAATGTTAATAGAACAATAGGTTTTGTGTCAACACACACATTTTCTGAACACTATGAAGTATGAAACTGTAATGTATGGCATTATTGACTAACCATAATCCTCAGTGATCTACTAGAAAATCAAACATTTTATGAGGGACAGGGCAAAAATATGATGCAAAATCAGGGATGTTCTGCAAAATCAGCGGCAGTTGAGAGGTACAGTAGGAAGAAATGAAGTGATCTAGCAGAAGGCAAAAAAGCTGTTAAAAGCTGTTAGACATTTCATTCTGCCACACTTTTGGCTTACAAGTATGGCAGAGTAAAATTCTAACACCTTTTAAAAGCTTTTTTACTTTTGCTGTTGTTCTTTACCGGCTGGCACTGTGTGCTGTAAGTCACTACTATGAGACCTGATCATAACAGTGCTTAGGGTTTCCTTAAATATTTTTCAGTACCCCTAAGCACTGTTACAATTGGATTTCACACTAGGGAAGCGCTTAAAAATGTATTTTTCCCAGCAGTGGAATGTAATCATTTTGCCCCATGCACTCTTAAGTATATAATTACATCATATAGAATACTAGTTGTCTTTAAACTAATAACTAAAATGTTGATATTTTCTCAGTCCTACCCATATAAAAGTATATTGTATTTTACATTCAACTACAAATGCTTTATGTTCAAGTGCTATATGGTCTGCTTTCTGTTTTGATTTCTAGTGGCGTGTGTGTGTGTGTGTGTGTGTGTGTGTGTGTGTGTGTGTGTGTGTGTGTGTGTGTGTGTGTGTGTGTGTGTGTGTATATACATATATATATATATATATATATATATATATATATATATATATATATATATATATATAGTAAGGAGTAGTTGTTAGTTGTTATTGATGACTACCCAAGATTTCTAATGGTGGAATCAATGTTTTCCATATTCCTACATATGATAGCAACAGCCCATGGTATCTACTACTTATGGAATATTAGAGGTAATAAGGACTGATATCGGTCCTTCTTTTAACAACAACTAATTTAAAGTGTTTTGTGAGTGCCAAGGAATTACACTCTAAGGTGACTTCAAGAAGCTTGTGGTACCCATTACACCAGCCAGTTGACTTTTTAAGTACAAATTCAGAAACAAAATATTTTACCTAACCTTGCCCACAGATGGAAGTGATAGAAATAATAAAAGACCAAAATAAAGAAAATCATGAAGAAGAGTGATGATAGTGACACTCTTATCACAGAGAGCAAACTGTGTTCATGAAAAGTATGAAATGGGTTTCCAGTAACCATATCAACATCAGTTATATCAAAGAATATGGAATGACATAGAAAAATAATCATAGTTTTATTGAAGAGCCTCAGTTGTGAAGTGTATTATAACTGATTTTATCAAAAATGAGCTGTGTTATTGTAAAATACATAGGGTGGTATTCATAGTCATACCACAAAGGTGTTAAGTCTATCTGCAGGTTAGACACAATTCATAGAGGCCACTTACATTAACCAGCAATGACCGCATGTAAGCATAAGCAAATTAAGTCATAATGAGATGTAAATGAGAAATGATGTAATTCAGCATATGCTAATGAAGCATTCTCTCTCCTACTTGCAATTCATAGTTACATTTTCACATTTTTTTCATGCCATCTGTAGATTTATTATAAAAAAGTGGAGTAATGCCTATATCTACTTTTCAATCCACGATGATGCTGTAACTTGCTGCTGGCCTAGCTATTTCCCAGTGTAAGCTGCTTGTCTTTGCCAAGCCAAAATTGCTTGTACCCAACAGTGCTTCCTAGCCAAGAAGATGTAGATATAGGCAGAGGATGACTAACTATAAGTTTAATAATCAGGAGATGCTTGATAGGTTCAGAGTGGACATTAATGTGTCATATTAATGAGGCAATATTAATGAGGCATAAAGGTTTTAGTGAGCAAGTATGACCCCCACAGGGGTACTGCTGAGATGCGTGGACCTCCAATCCCTATGGATACTAAGGTAAGTATAGCCCTCACTATAACTGACACAGAGACAGACTGGGGACATGTTGGGTATCTTACAGACTTCTGCTTTGAGGATACTTCAGCAGTTCCTGGCTGTACTGTTAGTACATGTTAATCAGTGCATCTCTTTCCCGGTGTCATCTTAGAATTGAGTCCAGACTAAGAGTGCCTTTTATGGGGTGATGCATTTCCCACAGGTGCTTGGAACAACATATTGCACTCATGCTGCAATTAGAGCCCCATCAGGTCCTTAGGGAAGTGGTACCATAATAGGAAGGGTTGCCAGTCCATTCATTGTCAGATAGTTTGTTATACATGGGGAGGTGTCACAAACCTCTCTGTCCAGTATCCTGGTAGTGCACATGATTCCCATATCTGGCACACTAACTCACTCTATCACCCCTTCCTGCATAGTAGGATGCCTAATTTTCATTTTGTTGGTAAGTGGAAAATATTTTTGTTTCTTTTTTTTTTATTTTATTTAAGTAGTTATTCATGGTAAAATATATTGCTGAATAATATACCACTTTTTCTTTATTTTGTCTCCCTCCTTTCTCTCCCTTTTATTTATTTTATTTATCTATTTATTTTTTTTTTTTCAAGTAATGCCGGATATCCATCACTGAGAAATGCAAGTGGCGCTACTGAAGAGAACTTTAATGCAATCCTGTCCCAGACCTGTACGGTCATTGAGAGGGTCTCTGCCTCTCAAAGAGTCACTTGAGGTACCTGGATGAGTCTAGGTGTGCCCTTCAGTATGACCCAGCTATAGCATGCAAGATGGTTACTGCATCATATTACATTCTGCACAATATGAACATGAACTGATATGATGGTGAAGAGACCCATGCTGTCACTGCAGCTCCCATTTCCAAATCTCCTATAAATAATGGAGACCACCAGTACAAATGGACCACATGTGGCAGGCTTATACATGGTATATGGCCACACAGGTAAAAAGGCGGTGTTAAATCCAGAACTGTGGACCATAACATTCAGATTAGTGTTTCATTTCTTGTAAAAAAAAAATCACATAATTGATGCATGCAGTGGTATCTGTGGGCCATGCTGTATGTTGCATTGTCTACTGACAATGTTCATCTGATATTCCTTTGCATATTTTAATAATTTTTTTACTTCAAAACACGTAATTATATTATTGCTTATAAAAGTCATGTCTGAGTGCTCACTGACTCCTGTTCAGTGATGTCATAAGAAGTCATATAATTACTAATCACATTTGTAATTCTTTTGCACAATAAAGTCTGCTAAGGTAGTGTACCTAGGTATGCATGCACTGAATGTCCTGAAGTGGTACAGTTAGTAAAAAGTGTTACTTCAGAATTGAACATGAGTTCATAACTTGCAAATGAATGAACTGATATGTTGTTTTTCATACTATGCAATGTTTTTTTTTCAGTTTAAAGTATATTGTCTGTTGAGGTACTGCATACCAGATTATTTTATTTTGTCATGCACATAAATTTGTAACATCAAACACAAAAATACCATTTGTGTGGTGATGAAGGTAAAGTGGCACTAGTGCTTGTTTACAAGGCAGGATACTCATTTTCATCTTTAATTCTCTTATTAGTGTTTCTTTGAATACTTGTGAATTCCTACTTGTAAGTTGCAGGTAACTGCCAGATGTAAAAATGGTAATGTATAGAGCAGTAATAGTGTTAATGACTGCAGTCTTATGTTATGATATAGGGCTTTCTTTCCACAGTTCCATTTTTTGTTCACTTTATGCAATAGCATATCCCTTTGAGTTATACATTGACATGTACTTGTTTTGTGCAAACTGTAAATATCAGAAATGTCATACTTGTATCACAGTAGGTCAAGATCAAATATGTCATACACATCTCCTAAAGACAGGCTAGGTGATGGGGCAAGTGATTTTGAAGAGGTTCTGTCATGAGAGGTGGATGATGAGTTGATCTCATGTCATGACCTGCTTGATGCAGGTGATCCTGCAGAAATTGATCTGACAGTGCTGCTGGACTGGGACCGGGACCTCGAATGAGAGGTCCTGCTAGGTGTAGATGACCACTAAAGTGGCCTGCATGAAATCTGTTGTGCTTCATCTTCCCCTACCAATTAGAGTACTTTCTTGAGAAGCACTTGTAGTCTCATGTGATCTGACCCAGCATGTCTGGGCAATACCCCATCATCTTCCCCCCTTCCAAAACTGACTCCTACTTGAGTCTAGCAAGTCCTAACTAGAGTATTAATGGAGGTGGCTATGGATGCTTGCTGTGCAACCATACCACACATCAGTGTGATCATGGCATTATCCCTACACTGCCTTTTCCATGTAGAGCTGGAAATTTTCACGTATGCCCTGGAGTACTCTGACCATTTCAACCCGACTCTCTGTGACAGTGCTTTCAGCCATAACAATGTCATGATACATTTGCTGCTGAGTAGTCAACGCTTTACATGTTTCTTGGGGTAGCAGTGACAAATTCCTGGTCCTGGCACCCCTTCGTAAAGATGTCACTGTTAACACTGTTACCTCTGAATGTCTTTCATCATGCAGAAGGTGTTCCTGTGGTTCTGGAGACACTGGAGTAGAGGTACAGGGGATTCCTCCTTGTACAAGCTGTAGTATAATGTCAGCATGTGCTTGACTTTGTGATGCACTGTCACTTCCTGTAGAGTTAACATGTTGTGAGGTGTGAGATACGGACATTAAACTTGGGAATTGCATGGCACTTTCCTCGGGCTGCCTCATATAGCTATGTTATCATCATCATCATCATCATCACCATGTTCAACAGCCATTCTGCTGCTGATATCTCCAAATTTACTGGCATAGTTGAAGTGTTTGTTTCCATTGGTGATCCTGTAAAAAATGATTTGAAAAAAATTATCAATAAAAAATAGCATACACTACAGTATGCTTAGTAAGGAGGTATGGGGGGGGGACACATACCATGCACACTTTCTTCATTGTTATTATGTACAGATTTGGAAGGTTCACCTGTTAATAGTAATTATCATGTCTTTAATGTAATCATGACTTGTCAGCATTCAATTCTCTATATAAATATCTGTTACTGTTTTTAAACCACCCTTCCTGAACAGACGTGTTTTGCTGCTGCAGGAGTTTAATAATAGACAGCGTCCACACCACCTCTGATTATTCCATTGCCATCATCTTCTGTACCATAGTCATCCCCAAAAATGGAGAATAGCTATTCCTCATCTGAATTTAAAGGGATAAGTGTTGGAGTCCCCCCAAATACTGGTATAAGCAATTGCATTCTGCCTCTTCTTAGCTCTAGCACATCCTACCATATGATTGTCCCTCTTCTTACACTCTGTTAATGTGTGGTTTCTTCCACCACCTGCATTTATGTCCAGCACAGTGTATTCCAGGCTTTTGCTCACTCAGCTTGTATGGGGTCCCCCTTTACCAAACAGATGTTTGTCACAAGTCCTAATGGCTGCCATGAGGATACCATTTCCTCAAGGCTGAAGTTGCCCTTCCTCTATCTTGCTCTCTTGTTCTATATCATTACTTCACATAAAAAATGTACCACAGTCATACACAAAAGACTTTTTATATAACCATCAAACACAACAATGAAAGCATGCCAGCCATCATCAGAAAAATAGTTAGATGACACAAACTGCATAATTATATATGCATGCAGAGTCTCAGTCCAGCCAAGTAAAGTTGTGCTGAAGTAATGTTTGCACCATCATAAATACATTCACAATTGCACGGCAAGCAGTTTGTTAACAGATTGACCCTTCCCTTGACCCCTACCACTTATTTCTTACTACTGCCATTTACCATGCATCAGTGAGACTCAGAAATCTCCAAGTAAAGACACAAGTGTGCTTTGCCAACAAAACATCCTTCCCGTTTCCGTACTTCCCAGCTTAACTTGTTGCATTACTGCCATGTAATGACATCAAAGTAAATGATTTCTTCAGTGATCACTAATAGTTTCCACTGATGCGGTAATGGTTTTTCATTCACTGGCAGCTTTACTGTGTTCACTAAAACCACTGTGCTATGCCCATCATATGGGTTAAACACATTTCTTGAAGTGAACTCAGTAATCTTATACCATCTTGAACTCTCTCATATTAATTTAAATATTTCTATTGTTTTTTCTTACTTTAAAAAGTCTATGGTTTCCTAAGTCAATTGCCATCTAACTCAAGTAATCACAAGATAATTTGGCGGTGTTAAACTTATTCATGTATGTTTGGGGTTATTTACCCATTCTGAATGCAGATTAGGCCCTTTTATGTATATCTCTATGAAGAGAAGCAACACATGAATGTGTACGGCTACTTATGTACATAATTAGATCTTGGTTACTCATGAACACAGCCTCGGGTCCACGTGAAGGCACTGGGAAAAGCAACAGAGTCTGCAGCAGCCTTCAGCAGTCCCCAGTATGCCACAGGTATGCACAGAAAGCCACAGTTATGCTCAAAGATAACCATATTTAAAAAGGTAAAACTGAGTCAAAGGCATGTGAGTTTTACCCAGCTGTGAAGTATAATCCCTGCTATACTGCAAGACATACTGTATGTATAAATGGCATTCAGGTGTAACATTCCAGAAAGGTAGCAAAGGCAATGCACAGCAACACAGCAACTGTAAGTAGGATAAAAAAAAACTAATGACTTCATTAATGACTTTTATCGGCCATGTAAATGAAATGTGAATGTATTCCTTAAAAACATTTGAGTGACAAAGCATTTCTGGTAAAACCAAACTTGCCAATAATAACAGTACCTGATGTAATGCCCCTGCTGGTTAACTGGGTTAGGTCAGGGTGATGTCACACCCCAGAGGCACTGGTTCCAAACTTGTGAACATCCTTCCTCATATTTTCTTCATTCTGGTAATGCCACTATGAGAGATGGCAGCACCTGTAAAGGAACAAGGTAGCTTTCCAAACTGGTTAGAAAAGGAGACCAAGATCATAATCTACCTTCTGAGTGAGTCATACCTAGATAAGTTCTAGGCATGTGTTTGAGGTAGACAGTGGATAATTATAGTTACTACAACCAATTCTAAAATACATGTCAAACATGCAGTATATGGTGTTTAACTGATTTCATTATTCTATATAATTGAAAGTATTTATAAAGGAAGGTGAACCTCCAAGTCACCACCGGTGTACTACAAGGCTCTGTCCTTGGTCCCCTCCTCTTTAACATTTTCACTAACACCCACTATACTTCCATGCAACAAGCCACCCTAATACAATACTCAGATGATGCCACTCTCATTTGCATAACTGACAACATAGTACACCTCCAAAAAATTCATCAGGAAGCTTTAACAGCCACTGAAACATGGATTCATAACTTGCAACTCATGCTCAACCCAAAAAAGACCAAACTACTATTTTTTCCCCAATCCCTATTTTTCCCCAAAATCCCTTTCTCATGAAAAAAAAAAATTAAAGTCCTTTTCCTTGATAATACAAACACTGAAGTCACTTCTCATAGCAAACTATTAGGGGTGATAGTAGATGATAATCTAGCATTTGACCTGCATATAAAAAAATTGCATAAGAAAAAAGCCATCAAAACTAGGGATGTTTGACAGAGCCAAACACTTTCTCAGCAATGCAGCTAAAACTACACTTCCCACTACCTTTTTCCTCCCAACTCTTCTTTATGGTACTGCCATCCTTACTAACCACCGGGCTTCACAAAAATTAAAACTTGAACAATGCTATAACAAAGCTGCTAAAGTTGCAGCACATAGCACTTTCAGAACCAACTACTTTATGGCACTGAAAATCCTAAATTGGATAGAAGTGTCACATCAACTAACATATGCACAGATGCCTACCAAATACCACCTATGAAATTATCCAGCATCCATCTGCCTGTCCAACACTAAAAACATTCCACACAACTATGTTCCCAGTTGGTCATTGGGATCCAGTGACCAAGAGATCCTTTCTGTCTACAGACCTAGAAAATCTGACGGGCATTGTCAGTTCTCGCACAAAGTTGCTAAAGCCTGGAACTCCTTACTT
The DNA here is from genome assembly GCF_019279795.1 of Protopterus annectens. Taxonomy (NCBI): domain Eukaryota; kingdom Metazoa; phylum Chordata; order Ceratodontiformes; family Protopteridae; genus Protopterus; species Protopterus annectens. The sequence goes on from NC_056728.1 coordinate 1,329,215,039, forward strand.
GCATCCATCAGTTCTATACCCTCCCTCCCATCTTTCAAGACTTCCTAGCTAAAATGAGTCTCTAATCTTCCTCACAACCAGGATAAACTATATCCCTAAATGTGAACAAGTACCTTTTCATCTCTTATACCTCCTTACTCTCATTTTTTCACTTACTTCCTTACTGCTATCTAATTTTCTTCCCTGACTGTACCATAAGCCTGTTTTTCCCCTCACTTCATATTGCAGTTCCTGTTTGTATTAGATTAACTTACCTTTAATTTCTTTAAATACTGTCTAAAATTTCTCTAAATATTAAATGATTGTCATATACCTTGTATCAATTCTTAACAACAAATGTTTTTAAATTATGTCTAATTAGTTATAATTATTTAAACTGCAGATGTTTTTTATTTTTTGAATATTATATGATTATTGTTCTTAAAATGTGTTGTAATAATTTGCAGCTTTTCTTTCTGGGCCTCTGCTGCAAATGGTCTTCTACCCTGTTGGACATTCCCAGTAATCAAATGTCAATCAATCAATAACTGATTTTATTAGTTGTATAAGCACAAGTATTTATAAAGGGTAGTTTCAGTACAATATTGCAAACAAAAAGCATATGAGGCCCAAATATGACATGTATTATCATTTATGTTACTGTAGTAGAGTGAAAAATGTAACCCTCACCAAGACTTGATAGTAATACACTCGTTCTTCCAAAATATACAATAGCATTTCCTGTGCATTCTGTTTTATGTCAATAAAGATTTACAAAAATAAAACTGTTTTATAGTAAGAAATTCATCATTGTGTGGCATTATATGTAAATTTATTGTGTGTATTTTCTCTTTGCCCTTCCGGCCTTTTTTTCTTTTTTCCTATTTTAATTACTCATGCCTTTGTCCTTTGTTTATTTTATTTCTCTTCAATTTCTGTTCATTCTTTATAGAATTAAATTTGTCAGGAGCAGCCCAGTCATATACCTACCAAATTAGGGAAAGTTCACCTTCTGCTCATCCAGGAACATTTTCTCACAGGGTCAAGGTGGTAGTACCAGATCTGTAGGAAGGCCCAATCAGCCGGGGCCTTCTAGTCTAGGTTGAGGATGTGGTGGAGCAGGTCATGGACAGAATGGCTTCAGCCTATCAAGGCTTCTCTTCAGCAGATAGAGGACTCGCTGACCCAGTCTGTATATGACCACTGATCCACCACAGGCCCCTGCATTGTGGACTGGGAACTGTTGTTGGGCGCCACTCCTTATGACCCCCTTCCTTCCCTTATCCTCTCTCCTACACTATCTTACACACTTCTCATGCACACTACCATCTTATATAAAAAAAATTGAAAACAAATGGGGTCTGTCTTCCAACAAAAACATAATACCCTTTCTCTCCCACCTCCTTCATCACAACCATCTAGCTGTGTTCCTACTATGTCTCTCATTCTCTCTTTGTTGTGTCTCCCTTTTTTCAGTTTTTCCTACTGACCCATTTCCATAGGATCATAGGAGGTTACTAGGCTAATGACCCTGGAGCCCTTACAAGCCTAGCCAAGAGTTTATCCCCAAATAAGAAAGCTCAGTCAACACCTGTTGCCCCTGTCAGTGAGGGATACAGGTGGAACCCCCTGGGGCAAATTTGTGCTGTCCCATCCACTCATCAAGGTTGCGCTTGAAGAGGGTCAGTGAGGTACTCTGACTTGCATGGGAAGTCTATTCCAGAGATGAGGAAGCCTCTGGGAGACAAACCTGTCTCTCCAGCCAGTTTTGATGTTGCATATTAGATTTAGGCCTTTCGAGTGGGTAATGCATGAGGAGTTAGACTTACAGATATGGAGCATCTCTAGTAGGGCAGGGTCCGATATCACCTTGTAGGTGAGACACAGATCACCTGCTCAGCAATCTGTACAATACCAAGTAGAGTGATAGTGATTCGAGCTTGAACGCATAGGACAGGGTTGAAGGCCATGGATTCTCATTGTGACGTATTTCTGTGGCCTTTCCAGTTGGTGCAGGTGTTTGGAGAGGTACATACCAAATAGGGTATTGTATTTAGTAATTGGTAGTTAGCTTCTTTTTTTCTGTATGCACTCCTTTTACTTATGAGATGAACCAAGTAAAAGCTTTCCTGACCACTGCCGCTACATAATAGTCGAATGTAAGATTGTTGTCAACCTGTGTACCCAGGTCTCTCACCACATGTTGTATGCTTAGGTGTTTGCCCTTGATGTGATAATCAGTAGGGGCCGTGTTTTTGCCGAATGGTATGATAATATATTTTTTGCATTTAACTTAAAGCCATGACTTTAGCACCAGTCATTTGTTCCTGTGAGACCCTCTTGTAGTATGTTAACATCATCTGGGGAGTCAATGACAGCACCCAACGTACAGTTGTCCACAGACTTGGTCAACCACAGACCTTTTGTCTTTGCCCGGAACTTTAAGAAGTAGATGCCAAACAGTAGGGGTCCCAGGACAGATCCCTGGGGAACACCACTAGAGACAGGTCTGGTGTCAGAGATGGAGGCACCTATTTTGACCTTGGGGGTCCTGTCAGTGAGCCAGTTGGCCACCCACATGATGAGATATGGATTTATGCCAAGTTGTGTTAGCTTTTCGATGATGCCCGAGTGGGGGATTGTCAAAGGCTTTGGCCAAGTCAAGGTAAGCTGTATGTACTAACTTTCCCTCATCCAGGGCATTGGTGACAGTCTCAAAGGAGTCAACCAGTTTAAGCAGGCAATATCTGCCCTTGAAGAATCCAAACTGGGTGGGGTGAAGTGCTTGGAGATTGCCTATGCCCTTGTTTATGAGATTGATGATAATATGCTACATGGCTTTACAGATCAGATTTTTCAAGCTAATGGGGATACTTTCCATGGTAAGTAATGGCACCACCTTTGTATAAGGGGATGACAATGACAGTTCTCTACTCTGTTGGCAGTTCTCCACTCTTAAATGAAAACATCAGGGTGTTCAAATAAGAATACCCCTATACAAAGCATAATAAATCCCTTTATTTTTTTTAAATATTAATAATAAGAACTATGCAGTCCACCACTTGCCCCAAGTTTTCCAAGTGTGACTGTGTGTAGCCTAGTTCATCCAAGTATATACAAAGTCATATGAAATCTATGGCTTTTACATACTCCTTCGCACATGCTTAACATTTACCTTCAGGAACTTTACACTTTTGCCATAAGTAGGGGTGTTTTTCAAAACACCTTCACATGTCTTTATTTAGAGCAGATATTCCTTGCTGACTGTGTTTGCATATGGACACAGTGGGTCTCTTTGTGGATAACTGGAACAAAGCTGTGAATCCTGGGACTATGAATACTACCCATAACATTTAACTGTTCTGACCATCCAACAGTTGTAAAACTATAGAATTAGTATATAAAAGCAAAGGGAGTGTGGAGGTGAGAGCCCCCCCATGGAAGGTTCAGGAAAAAATAACTCTATTGAACATAAATAGGTTATGTTGTGTTGTTTTCCAAATTTATTTTAATAGTAATTATGAGATATACTGTTTTCAATGTTTCTGTGAGTTTTGATGCAAGTGTTTTGTTGATAAATCATGAAAATCATTTAGAATGGCTTTCATTTTGATTTCTTCTATACTGTGAGTTTCAACTCTGTTGATTGCACTTAGGTGAAATGCATTTATAAGAAACAGCGCCATCTTTATTCAGTTCAAAGCCCTACCATATCGTGAGATATATCAGCCAATCACTGTGACAAATACAAAATGCAATGTTGTCAGTCACTCTTCTTTCTGAAGCCATGTTGTGACACTGGTGGTAGCAAGAAAAACAATTACAGCTTTGACTCTAGTCTTAGTATTACGTTCCAGTGATAGTCTACCTGACAGATATTTGCTTATGCTCAGAAGGTCATGGAAGGCTGCCTTCAGACTTGAACTATTACATTTGTTCATCTGTTACTTAATATAAAAATGACAATAATATTTTTCTTTTATAGGTTGAAAACATTGCCCAAACTTTCTTTGAAAGAAATATTCTCTTAATAAATTCATTTTTTCTTTGTATCATAGAAATCATAGGAAGTTAAAGGATACTGAGTCTTTTGATTATTATGTCTTGTCAGTTCCCACCCAGACTGTGCCTCCCTTCTCAAGTAGGTCAGACTAGTCAAGCCTGGGGTGAATTTATTAATACATATCCAATTATCAAGGTCCTATTTGCAGGAAGACAGTGTATCACACTACATTTGCTGTGGGGGAGTCTATTCCAGAGATGAGGAAGGCACTGAGTAACAAATCTGTTTCTCGGCCTTGTTTTATTGATCTACTAAAGCAAGTTTAGATCCCTTGTTCTGATATTTATAGAACTGTTTGTCTTGTGATGGTACAAGAGATCCCTGGACTACAGGTGCCATGACTGTTCAGAAGACAAGGCATAGGTGTCCTGTAAGGAGCCTATAAGAGACAGAAAAAGAGAACAGTGATTGTATTCTTTTCTGGTAGCTTAGGGATTTTAAGTCTGTGATCCTCTTTTTTAGTAAGGTCCTGGGTCTTCCCAACTGTTTATGTCTGGTGAGGCACATCCCAAAGTAGGTGTTGTATTGTATAACTGGTCTGGTCAGTGCTGAATACAAGGGGACGATAACATCTTTAGATCTGGGTTATATTCCCTTGCCAGTCAGCTGTAACAAGATGGATTTATTGACATCCATTGTTACACGGTGCTTAAGGAGATGGAATTATCAACCAAAATTCAAAGTCTCAGACTGCATTTTTAATTGGAAGCATTGTAGTGTCAATGTTATGTGCTAGGGATTGGTGTGTTTGTCGAATGTGACAAAATTTTTAATTTAAGCTGCTTTTCAATACATTAGGCATTTATAAGTGTAAGTTCCTGCTTGGAAGGCTTCTGTGTCAGAAGGGGATTTGACAGTGACTCCTGGTTTACAGTCATCCACAAACTTTTTTGGCCATAGGTTTTGGTTTTTAGTCTGAAAGTTAGATAATTAAATACCAAAAACCAGCTGTCACAGCACTGAGCCCTGTGGGACTTCACTGACCATTTTCATGTCTTCTGAAACTGACCCTTCTACCCTCACTGTGTAGGTTTGTGTTTATCCAATTTGGTATCCATCTTACTACACAGGGGTCTATTTGTGATGCATTTATTTTATTAATTATTCTACCATGGGTGGGTGATTAAGTGTGTGACAGATGAGAGAGCAGTACTCTATGTATGTGCTAGTAGAATGTGACACTTTATAATATTTATGAATGCTCAACTTCCAGCAAACAGAAGTAGCTATTTCTTGTGACTACTGAAAATGGTAAAAGTTTATGACTTGCTTAACACAAAGTTCAAATTACAAGACATCTTTACAGCTTTGTCTCATGTAATCACTTGTACCACCTACCTGGAAATTAAAACATTTTGGAAATCTTTCATGGCTGACTGGGATGGTTATAGGGTCAGCATTTGCCAGGAAAGGGGGACATTGCTCAGAGCCCCTGCCCTTTTCCAGGGACCCAAGTTTTTAGAAAAAAATAAAGCACCAACAAGCACAAACTGTGTTTCTTAATGAAGCATGTGGCTGACAAGGCAGAACAGTTACACAAAATCGTTATTCATCTTGTCTTTGCTTGCAGTTACTTTGCAAGCAGAAATAGAAGTGTCCCCTAAGACTGAATAGGTTGTCTTGCTGCTGTGGTTCTGGGATCAAGTAACAGGATCAGCTTTGACTGTCTTGTGATCCTGCAAATGATAAAGCAAGTAACTACAGAATAAATAAAAAGAGAGAAAAAATGAAGAAAACTATATAAAATGCTTTGTCTACTGAGCATGTACATGGAACACAGTTGAAACACATTATTATTAGGGTGTAATAGGCTTTTTTAATTTTTTTTAATTTTATCTCAGTCATGTATTTGAGGTTACACAATCAACACAGTAGCCATAATTCCAAGTAAATCCAAACAGTAGACAAGATTGGATATCAGAGAAAACACTAATTAAAATAAAAGCATAACCAGTCACCACTGCCTTTCAATAATTAAAATAAAGTTTAATACAAATAAAATAAAGACAGAAACTCTCAACAGAGATTAGTGCTTTTACGACCTAACTAGTTAATTCCTCAGATCAAAACTAACAGAGCAAAATACAATTTAAATAGCACAACTCAAATTCAACACCTTAGACTACAAGATGTTAATAAAGGCCTTTAAGGGAGATATTCATTCAGCCCCTTCCCCACAGTACTCTGTTTTTCTACACCTTGTTTCAATGCACTCTGCCTGTTTTAATATCCCCACCCCTAGCAGATGCAGCAAATAACTCAGGCACTTAAAATTTAAAAACATGATGATTGCCTTTCACAGAAATATGTTTAAACAGAGCATTCTTCATATCATGTTTGTTGATACTATATACATGTTCACATATATGCTACCTTAATCTTCTGTTAGTGTAAACCTACATAAAAACTCTGACATACACTGCAGATTGATAAATATACCAAGTCTTGACTTTTACAAGTAGCAAACCATTTCACTTCATAAACCTTACATGTATCTGGAGGCACAAAAATATCACAAGTGCTAATATAGTGACACATGCTACATGTTCCCCAAGGATGTGTAGCTACCTTATGTGATAGTCTCCAAGCACTATTAATCGGCTTATAACACATCTATTTCAGGGATTTATTGTTCTTGTAACAATATTTTGAGGTATCCCCTAAAACATCCCTACATCTCTCTTCGCACATCAATATACCACAATGTTTCTATGTTGAGATTTTCTGTCTTTGTTTATTTTATTTGTATTAAAGTTTATTTTAATTATTTAAAGTAGCCATACTTACTGGGTATTGGGGTCTGTCTGTGTGGTTGTGTGGATAAAAGATATTGACCATACTGTCATTTTATCAAGTTAAAAAGTCATTATTCTGACTTTGCCAAGCTAATGTGCATGAGTTTGAAGCAAGATGTAATAATTTACCGGTGCAACTGTGTGTGTGTGTAAAGCAAATTTGCAGCACATTACTATGGTCATGTCTTAATCATAATTAGATATCTGAGTGTCTGGGAATGGTGGTTGCAGTGTATCATAGAGCAACAAGTTTACCAAAATATTTTTACTTTCAACCACAATCAAATATTAGCATTGAACATAATAAATGACTGTCTTTGGTACACTGGGCAGGATATATGTGAAAAGCAAGTAATCATTGGCACATTA